>NC_134501.1:6669665-6835002 GCF_040206685.1 Ascaphus truei
GACGCCCTCTTTAAATGTCTGCGTCCTGCGTAGCCTCGTCAATGTCGAAGGACATTTAAAGATGGCGTGACGGAGCCGCGCAGGACAATGACACAGCAGCGGTGCAGGACAGGGCATGCAGGACCTGTCCCGCGCCCTCATCAATGTCCCTTGCTACCACCACCACTCCGAGTCATGCTCCTGCCGCTCCGACACGCCATCTTTAAATGTCCCTTGACAGTGATGACGCTGCGCAGAACTCGGACATTTAATGATGGCGCCGGGGTCGGAGCACACACGCCAAAAAGTTAAAATATTGCACTTACTTTTTTGCTGCCTCCTCTTTCAGCGTCCCGACGTCACGTGGCAACGTGTTTCCATGACAACGAGGCGCCACATTGTCATTACAACGCATCGCCACGTGATGACGCTGCGTCATTTGACTCCGTGACGCTGCCGGAAGGAGGGGCAATACATTTTTAGCCTGCCCCGGGCACGGTAATGTCTCGGTACGGTACTGTGTATACCACCCCAACTCTACTTCCATTTGCATGCAAGGTTTCTGTTCTGGACACGTCAGCATGGAGCGCACACATTCCCAGACGGTTATTTTGTCTGCCTGGGGATGTTCCCACAATGTAAACCCCGTAATCTGCCCTAGAAAATAGCAAAATAGAGACAAACACATACAGGCCCTGAGACGGTCTGCTGATACAGCTCAGCACAAGGTGAGTCGTGGAAGGGAAGCTTGCTGGCTTAGCTGCAGGCCAAGGCGCACATGGGTCAAACAGCTCTGTCCTGCAATATTTATGGACTGCCACTCAGGGGACAGAGTTGTATTACAGCTGCTCATTTTAATAGGATTTGCTTTCAACTTTACCTGCTCGGGGGAGAGGAGAGGCTGGAAACCCCAGTCCTAGTTTCAGCAACCTCTACTTGATTTACAGTCAAGTAAAAGCACTTAGACCTGTAACACCTGTACATTAAACCAGAAGATCTCCAGTAATAATAATAATAATATAATAATAATTGTTTGTTCTTGTATAGCGCTGCTAGTTTTACGTAGCGCTTTACAGAGACATTTTGCAGGCACAGTTCCCTGCCCCGTGGAGCTTACAATCTATGTTTTTGGTGCCTGAGGCACAGGGAGATACAGTGACTTGCCCAAGGTCACAAGGAGCTGACACCGGGAATTGAACCAGGCTCCCCTGCTTCACACTCGGTGCCAGTC
This sequence comes from Ascaphus truei, assembly GCF_040206685.1. NCBI lineage: Eukaryota > Metazoa > Chordata > Amphibia > Anura > Ascaphidae > Ascaphus > Ascaphus truei. The sequence goes on from NC_134501.1 coordinate 6,670,876, forward strand.
AGTGTCTCTGCTCACTGAGCTGCTCCTTCTCCCGTACAAATTCTCTCTAGAATCAGGATCAATCAAGACACCCCAAGGAATTAAAGAGCGCACCTGTGCCTCCGGCGTTGAATAACATGCCTGCTGGGTATTACCCCGTTTGTGGGTTTGCTTTGCGTACTGTACGTTGAGGAATGATGCAGACGGGAAGCTTGGTTCTGGACATCTGCAATGGCTGAGCCCATCACTGTGTCTCAGCATCAAATTCTGCTGAGCAGAGGCACTGAACCAGAAATATAACGGATTCTCTCCAAGAACGGTACCCGCTGAGCTAAAGCAACAACTCATCCAACTGACGTAACAATGGGACGGTCTCCCAGCCCCCCTCCCCTCCCCGATATGTTGTTCTGCTGCCTCCTGTCGGCGCCCGGAGCCAGTGTCTGCCCGACCAGAGGAGAGAGGATCAAAGTCCCAGGACCTCACCCAAGGTGTGTTGTATTGTATTGTGTCTTTATTCATATAGCGCCATTAATGTACATAGCGCTTCACAGCAGTAATACACGTGGTAATCAAATAAATAACAGATCATGGGAATAAGTGCTTTAGACATAAAAGTAACATTAAGGAAGAGGAGTCCCTGCCCCGAGGAGCTTACAGTCTAATTGGTAGGTAGGGAGAATGTACAGAGACAGTAGGAGGGAGGAAGGTGTGTTGGAGTGAGTGAGAGGGGGGAAGAGAGAGGGGGGGGGGGTCTCTTACCTTCTCAGGAGCGGCATTCCTCCTGCAAGATTGCTATGTCATGGCGACCCAATGTCGAATTTTCCCTCCGCGTCACACGGCGTCGCGTGGCCATGTCAACGTGACGTGTTGCGATGATAAGGCGACTTCACATGGCGCCACAACACTGCGGGAGGAGGGACGCTTTTGAATGAATCTCCCAGGCCGGTATGTACCTGCAATTCGCCCCTGACCACACGCATACCACATGTGGCTATATACAACTCGGCCCTAGAGGGAATGTGAAACATAATCAAAGCTCTGCGACCCATGCGGTCAGAGGAGGAAACATTAGGAAGTCTTCCCCAAACCTCCCATCCTCGCATTCCGGCCACCGCCGGACCTCAGGCAGAAGTTAGTCACCAGAAAACCTCATAACGAACTAAAGGACGCTGAGAATGGCACAAGACCATGTAACGCCACAACGCTGCAAACTGTGCAAACATATATATATATATATACATATGTACAGTATATATAATGTGTAACAAAGAAGTAAAGGTATCCCACAATAAGCACCGAGGTATACAAAAAATATGAAAATGTATTAATGAACACGTCACATGAAACACATAATACCTACCTATTACCTCTGGAATTGATACATAACCAAAATAGTACCCCAATAGGGACTCAAACCACTGGCTATAACTAATCTCAGGCTAAGGGAAGGTAGTAAATAGCGATAATATAAAGGTGGTGAGGCGTGCAATCTGCCTCCCATCAGCTACGCCGACCGGTCCCATGAGAATTGCTACTATAACATCACAGCCCTAAAACTGCTGCCCGGCAAGCATAAAAAGTTATACCGAGGGTCCTGTGAAACCTAGCACTGCTAGCTAAGCAATAAGGAAAAAATGAACCGCCATCTTGAATAAGCCTTAAAAAATAAGTGTCACATATGAATGGATCAACCGATTGGCAGCCGTCCAAAATAATCAATACGCATCAGCCGCGTCAAATGTAAACTAGAGTCCCGTTCCTAAACATGTGTGAGTGGTACTGTAGCTGAACACACTCTCGGTGTTATACCACTGGTATGGCTCCACTGCACAGTATGCTGACGGCTGACAAGATCAATACTTATAGTCCCAGGGCACCAGCCGCATTGAGATGTGCACGGGTATAGTTCCTGATGACATGTAAAGAGTCACTACACGCAATAACTTTGCTAAGCAAATATTTTCTCTACCTCATCTACTTTAAGGTTGTTATCTTGGATTTTACTTCTGTGTTAAGCTCATAGAATCCTCTGTAAATCAGTATTGCTGACCTGAGGAAGCGAGGAGAACTCTCCAAAGCTTGTCTTATAATATCAATTGTTAGTCCAAATAACAAAGGCATCCCCTAATGCTGAAGGAGTATTACAGTAGGAAAGAGGAACCTCTCAGCCACTAAATTATATTAAGGGAATATACACAATGTCATATCTTACTATATATTTCTGAAAGCATCTTATGTGTCTGTGTCTGTATGTGTCTCCCTGTGTCCCTAGCGGCAATCACATTGGACCTTGGGCCAGGCCAATGAGATTGCTCCCTTGGCCCGCCCGCCCCTGCACACCTCTCATTGGCCTGAGGCGGAGAGGCGGAGTGACGGGCCAAAGGTCACACACACACACACACCCTCTGTCCCTCCTCCCCCCCCCCGTCCCCCCCATCACGTGCGCCGCCCTGCACCGGCTCCCGGACGGAGGGGAAGCGCGGCCCTCCTGCCCCTGCCGCCAACTTCAGGCTCCTCGCTCTCAACCGGCTCCCGGAAAGACGGAGGGGAAGCGAGGCGCGGCCCTCCTACCCCAGCCGCCAACGCTCCCTTACCTCCCTGCCGCTAACTCCCCGGCGCTACCTCCCTGCGGATTCCTTACCTCACCGGCAGCTGGGGGGCCAAGCAGCCTCCTCTGATATGCGGCACTATATGATATCACTCCGTGTGTGTGTGTGTGTGTGTGTGTGTGTGTGTGTGTGTGTGTGTGTGTGTGTGTGTGTGTGTGTGTGTGTGTGTGTGTGTGTGTGTGTGTGTGTGTGTGTGTGTGTGTGTGTGTGTGTAGGGACATTTTACTCCTGCCAACAATTTGTGCCTCACTTTCACCCCTACCCCTGCCCTTCACCCCCCCTAACCCTGCCCTTCACCCCCCCTAACCCTGCCCTTCACCCCCCCTACCCCTGCCCTTCACCCACCCCTACCCCTGCCCTTCACCCACCCCTACCCTGCCCTTCACCCCCCCTACCCCTGCCCTTCACCCCCCCTACCCCTGCCCTTCACCCCCCCTACCCCTGCCCTTCACCACCCCTACCCCTGCCCTTCACCCACCCCTACCCCTGCCCTTCACCACCCCCCTACCCCTGCCCTTCACCCCCCCTACCCCTGCCCTTCACCCCCCCTACCCCTGCCCTTCACCCACCCCTACCCCTGCCCTTCACCCACCCCTACCCCTGCCCTTCACCCACCCCTACCCCTGCCCTTCACCCACCCCTACCCCTGCCCTTCACCACCCCCCTACCCCTGCCCTTCACCCCCCCTACCCCTGCCCTTCACCCCCCCTACCCCTGCCCTTCACCCCCCCCTACCCCTGCCCTTCACCCCCCCACCCCTGCCCTTCACCCCCCCTAACCCTGCCATTCACCCCCCCTACCCCTGCCCTTCACCCCCCCCTACCCCTGCAATTCACACACCCCATACCCCTGCCCTTCACCCACCCCTACCCCTGCCCTTCACCACCCCCCTACCCCTGCCCTTCACCCCCCCTACCCCTGCCCTTCACCCCCCCTACCCCTGCCCTTCACCCCCCCCTACCCCTGCCCTTCACCCCCCCCCTACCCCTGCCCTTCACCCCCCCTACCCCTGCCCTTCACCCCCCCTACCCCTGCCCTTCACCCCCCTACCCCTGCCCTTCACCCCCCCACCCCTGCCCTTCACCCCCCCTAACCCTGCCATTCACCCCCCCTACCCCTGCCCTTCACCCCCCCCTACCCCTGCAATTCACACACCCCATACCCCTGCCCTTCACCCACCCCTACCCCTGCCCTTCACCACCCCCCCTACCCCTGCCCTTCACCCCCCCTACCCCTGCCCTTCACCCCCCCTACCCCTGCCCTTCACCCCCCCCTACCCCTGCCCTTCACCCCCCCCCTACCCCTGCCCTTCACCCCCCCACCCCTGCCCTTCACCCCCCTAACCCTGCCATTCACCCCCCCTACCCCTGCCCTTCACCCCCCCACCCCTGCAATTCACACACCCCATACCCCTGCCCTTCACCCTACCCCTGTCCTTCACCCCCCCCTACCCCTGCCCTTCCCCCCCCCCCTACCCCTGCAATTCACACACCCCATACCCCTGCCCTTCACCCCCCCCTACCCCTGCCCTTCACCCCCCCTACCCCTGCCCTTCACCCCCCCTACCCTTCACTTCACCCCCCCTACCCTTCACCCCTCCTACCCCTGCCCTTCACCCCCCCTACCCCTGCCCTTCACCCCCCTGCCCTTCACCCCCCTACCCCTGCCCTTCACCCCTCCCAACCCCTGCCCTTCACCCCTGCCCTTCACCCCTCCCTACCCCTGCCCTTCACCCCTGCCCTTCACCCCTCCCTACCCCTGCCCTTCACCCCTGCCCTTCACCCCTCCCTACCCCTGCCCTTCACCCCTGCCCTTCACCCCTCCCTACCCCTGCCCTTCACCCCTCCCTACCCCTGCCCTTCACCCCCCCTACCCCTGCCCTTCACCCCCTCCACCCCTGCCCTTCACCCCCTCCACCCCTGCCCTTCACCCCCTACCCCTGCCCTTCACCCCCCCTACCCCTGCCCTTCACCCCCCCTACCCCTGCCCTTCACCCCCCCTACCCCTGCCCATCACCCCCCTACCCCTGTCCTTCACCCCCCCCCTACCCCTGCCCTTCACCCCCCCCTACCCCTGCCCTTCACCCCCCCCTACGCCTGCCTTTCACCCCCCCCCCCCACGCCTGCCCTTCCCATCCCCCGACGCCTGCCCTTCACCCCCCCCCCCCCCCCCACGCCTGCCCTTTGACTGACGCACGCACACAAACCCTGACAGGCGCACGCAGACACACCTTGACTGACGCACGCACACACCCTGACTGACGCACGCACACAAACCCTGACTGGCGCACGCACACAAACCCTGATGCACACACACACACTGACTGACGCACACACACACACACACACGTACTTACGCACGCACACAACCCCTGACAGCCTGCCCTTCACCCCCCCCCCCCCCCACGCCTGCCCTTTGACTGACGCACGCACACAAACCCTGACAGGCGCACGCAGACACACCTTGACTGACGCACGCACACACCCTGACTGACGCACGCACACAAACCCTGACTGGCGCACGCACACACACCCTGACGCACGCACACACACTGACTGACACACACACACACACACTGACTGACACACACACACACTGACTGACACACACTGACTGACACACACACTCACTGACACACACACACAGACTAACTGACGCGCGCACACACACACACTGACTGACACACACACTGACTGACACACACACTGACTGACACACACACACTGACTGACGCGCACACGCACACACTGACTGACACACACACTGACTGACACACACACTAACTCACACACTGACTGACACACACACACACTGACACACACACTGACTGACGCGCGCGTGCACACACCCCCCCCACACACACACACAGTGACTGACGCACGCACACACACACTGACTGACTGCCGCACGCACACACTGACTAACGCGCACACAAACACTGACTGACGCAGTCAGTCAGTCTGTGTGTGTTTGTGTTTCTGCGTCAGACTCGCTGACGCTCGCACACACACAGTGACTGACTGACGCACACACAATGACTGACGCACACACACTGCATGAAGCTGTAAAGGGGGACAAACAGAGCTGTAAAGGAGGGAGGGGGGGGCTGGATTGATGTGAATGGGGGACAAACAGAGAGAGGGGGGAGGAGAGAGGAGAGAGAGAGAGAGGAGCGGGAACATTACATCCCGGGCAACGCCGGGTCTCTCAGCTAGTATATATATATACTAGCTGATATACCCGGCGTTGCCCGGGCGTGGAAGGGCAGGGGGCATGGAGTGGAATGGTGGGGGGGGAGGGGCGTGGAAGGGCGGGGGGGGCCAAGGGGCGTGGAAGGGCGGGGAGGGCAGGGGGGCAAAAGGCAGGGAGGGGCAGGGGGGCAAAGGGCAGGGAGGGGCGGGGGGGGCAAAGGGCAGGGAGGGGGGGCAAAGGGCAGGGAGGGACGGGGGGGCAAAGGGCAGGGAGGGACGGGGGGGCAAAGGGCAGGGAGGGGCAAAGGGCAGGGAGGGGCGGGGGGGCAAAGGGCAGGGGGGCAGGGAGGGGTGGGGGGGGCAAAGGGCAGGGAGGGTAGGGGGGGCAAAGGGCAGGGAGGAGTCATGGACACGTTAAATAACCCATTCCCCTGCGTTTACTCACCTTGCACACGGCCGCGCTCCTCTTCGTCCGGGTACCGGCCGCCCTCCTCCTCCACATCGGGCTTCTCAGCGGAGAGGCTGAGACGCTCCAGTGAGGAGGTGCTGTGCCTTTCGCGGGGAGAGGCGGAGACAGCCGGAGGAGCGCCCTCGGGGACGGGGAGCGGCCTGTGTGAGGGGAGAGCCGCACAGTGCGTGCTCTGTGTGTGTGGGGGGGGGGAGCGGGTGAGGAGGAAGCGGCGGAGCCTCCGGGACCGGCGGGTAAGAGACCGGGAGATGTGCTGCTAACATTGTGAGCCCCACCCCCCGGGTTATACATGCTGCTTGTGCGGGGGCGGGTGGGCCAAGGGAGCAATCTCATTGGCCTGAGGGACACAGGCCAGGCAGACAGACATACAGTGCTTTCAGAAATATATAGTAAGATAGTATATATATATATATATACTGAGTTAAGTTATGGTGAGTAAAAAAAGTGACAAAAACCCTCCACAGCAAAGCAAATATGCAAATGTAAATATATATATATGTAGTGTTTTTCACAATCTTGTCTATACTTGGCATTAGGGTCTACATTGTGAGTTTTACCCTATATTGTGCAACAGTGTTTCTAGTGGGTAGTATTCGTGTCACAGGTCCTAGCCTTATTTTTAACATTTTTTGTACTGTTACCTATCTCTCTTTGTGTCAATTAATAAAATGTGATTTTCTAAACGATATACCTGAGTGCTCTTAAGCGGGTTTCTTTTTTCTTGTTTCATTATTATCTCTGACCCGTGAGCACCGCCTGCTATGGTAATTTTTCCATTATACATTGGCTTATGGTGACCATTATTTTGTTGGAGAAGATGCTATGGATCAGCTATGTGGCTTAACCATTTGTTTCAACACAGTCGCTCATTCCCTATAGATTGTAAGCTCTCAGGGGCAGGGCCCTCATTACCTTCTGCATCTATTTGCACTTATTTGTAAGTCATTCTGTTTATGTAACATACCTCACTCTGTACCGCACTGCGGAATATGTCGGCGCTTTACAAATAAACAATGAGCATAATACATCTTTTCGGATCCAGCCGCTGTGGAATCCCAGCTGAAGGGCCCAGGCCTGATGGGAAGTCCACCACTGCCGATGGGCCACGTCATGTTGCCCCGGACATGACAACGCTCCGGCTTCCGACCAAGACCACTTTTAGTCCTCTGAAAAAAAAACGTTTCCATCGCCTTGAACATTGAACCGCCGCCAAACCGAGCTACGTCAAACGCCACTTTCTGGGAGGCAAAGGATGACCACAGCAATAAAAAGTGGTCACATGTGTTATATCTCCAACTTTATTCCTACTGAGTCTCCAGTGAGATTGGGTTTAGCAGAACTGCCAACAAGTCACCGGACTCTGCCACTTACATCTCAAAGCATCTATTTGTATAGGATTGAAGCAGGGGGTCTCCGGAGCTGAATTGTGTTAACTTGCAGCCCCCGGGAACCCCCTGCTTCCCGAGATACCTCTGTAGGGAATGCTGAAAGAAGCTGGGCTATTGAAATAGCGGATTTAAAGCTCCTGTGTCACGGGGACCAATAGGAAGCCGTGACATCATCCCTCGCCACTTCCTATTGGACCACCTGACCAGAACATTTAAACCCGTGGAGCTGCTACCGGCACTCACTACGGAGGTAAGTAACTCTGGGAGCGGGGCGTCCGCGGAGCCGGAATTAACGCGGTTCGGCTCCGGAGACCCTTTGCTTCAAAACTATTTTTTTTTTAAAAAACAGGTTCTGCTGCTTTTAAAGATCCAGTAAGTCTGGCAAATCGAGATACAAATCCTAGACTGGGTCACTGTCACAGACGGGCAGATCTGCATGTAACCCCTTCTCTGCCAGAGACTGCTTATAGTTACACTGGGGATAGCACGGTATTATTACCCCTCCAGGTCTTGTTTTCAGTTGTGGTCGCCCGTCGCAGGGCTGAATAATTAACTTCCTCTGAGAGATGAAAGCCTTTTGTTCTTCATTTACTCGCCTATAATTCTTTATAGAACTTCACCAAACGTCAGCGTTCCGGTCACAACACGGACAATGCTGTTTGGCACAAAGTATGAACACTTGATAAAAATCAGATGATCCCATCACGCCGCGTCCCTGGAGATCCCGCTGCCGCGGCCCTGGAGATCCCGCTGCCGCGGCCCTGGAGATCCCGCTGCCGCGGCCCTGGAAATCCCGCTGACGCGGCCCTGGAGATCCCGCTGCCGCGGCCCTGGAGATCCCGCTGCCGCGGCCCTGGAAATCCCGCGTTATAAGGTACCGTTTCCTGTCCTTTTTTTTTTTTTTAAATCCACATATATTTTTATTTCTATAAGTTTATTATAGCTGTAACCCTGCTTCCCCCCCCCCCCCCCCCGACTCATCTGTAGGTCTAGGGTGCGTGAGGGCAGATTACATCTGTAGTGGTGGTGCATACCTGCATGGAACAGGAGGGACTGAGCTTCCCGCGATGTTATTGGGGAGACAGGACCAGGCTTCTGGGGTGGTAGCCTTCCATTCTTTTAGTAGTGCAGCGCCTCCATCTTCTATACTCGCAGGGATATGGGATAGGACCTGTATAGAAGAACCTCCCTAGTCCAGGGTTGAATGCTCCCAGAATTCCACAGTCTTTGGTATAAATGTATAGTCTCTTCATTGGTCAGATCAGCGACCCCAAATGTAGTGGCGACCAGCAGCCACAACAACAACAGCAATGTCCTTGCTATCACTCCACTCTCGTCCCTTTACAGAGCTCTCCTCCTCTCCTTCCCTCCAAGTCTCTCCTCCGACAGGATGGTCTGGGCTGGGGCGTCAATACCCTGCGGCCCACCGCAGAGGTTATCCTCTGGGTGGGGAATGGATTCTCCCCATCACCCCGGCAGTGGCATGAGGGGCATTGGTCCACCAGGGCTATAGTGCTATCCACACTACTCAACGGGGTTGAGTCTCTCCTTCTCTCTCTCGCTCCTGTATGACTGCACAGGTGAGACCGCACTGTCTCCTCCAACTCCTCGGACAGAACAGCACGTAACAAGAAGACCCGTCACTGACAGGAGCTGGCTGTTTAAATAGAGTCAGCCCCACCCCTCATGATGTCAGCAGAGCCTCCCCTCTGTCTCACGCCTGCAGCAGAGTCAGGGGCCTGCATCTACCATTCAGGGCAGGGCTTTGAAGGGGGAAAACCCATGATAACTACTGGTGCCTGCCCTTAACAGGACTTACCTCAGTAGGAGGAAGATAGGTATAGCCCGTGCTGTTTACAGGGGGCTACATAGCATTTTCTGAAGTTCACCTGTGGGTTTTTCCCTCTATTTTAATTACAATATTTTTGGAGAAACTATTGTCATTCTATATAGTAAGTGACTAGATTAGCAATGATACTTCTCATGGAATACTACAGTAAAACCATAATGATCTTAGTCTTTGTGTGGATATTTGAACATGGTATGTACATCTGTCATATAGTACATGTACCATAGTTTTAGGGTAGTTACTGTTCCATGTAATATTATAGTAATGTAGTCCTGCTGCTAGGGACTACTAGTAGTTAAGGACCCTAGAGAGTTAACGGTGTAGGGTCACCCAGAGTTACACTGGTCCCCATCATGTAATAAGGGATGACTTGAAAAATGATAACCTTTCCCCAGTAGGTCTTGTGACCACTGATGTCACCATAGGGAGATGGAGGATATATATATATAGCGCTCCTTAGCGTTCTAGAAATAGGTTCCTCGGGAGTAGCAGTTGGAGAGGGCCTCACGGTAAGTTCTGCATATAGGTGTGAATGTATAGTTATGTGTGGTAAGGATGTCATGTCATCTTTATTGTTTTCAGTTAAGGAATTTGCTCTTCACAGATAGAGCCCATAGTAATGAACAGAAAGTTGTTCTCTGACCAGAAGAGGATCAGACAGGGGCTCAGCATGGAGTTCTCACAGTAGAAACTCTGTAGCATAGTTGGATCGGGCCCGCAAGAGTCCCTTGTACAGTCCCGATCCAATAGCTATGGACGAGGTAGACGGTGCACAGAGTGACAGGATACTGATCCCTGAAGACAGAGTGTACTCCCACCGATGGGTCCTCAGTAAACATCCGATCTGTTAAGTATAGAGGAAGAATGCCGTCCACAGTAAAGGGATACTGATCCCCGAGAATAGAGTGTGTACCCCAACCAGGGTCCACCAGATACACGGGCATTGAGGGAGCTACACAAGAGATTGCCAATCTAACATTACTAAAGGACACACGTATAAGTACCTCCCCAGTGTATGAGTGAGAGCTACCACAGTGATTAAAGCCTAAATACCTCCCTATGTGAGAGCTACCAAGGGAAGAAGCACAGAGTAACTATATTGTTTGACACCAGTTGAGGTCTATGTGAAGCCTGCCCTTGTATATGGAGCATTACCAGCGGATGTGAATAAAGCTCTTTGTACTATAAAAGTTCCTGGTGCCCATCCTTATTCTATCTGGATCGCCAGGCATGGAGGGTTACAGTAAATATGTGATGGTGTTGTAATACTGTATGTATTGTAGTATTTTATTGCAATCATTTGTTTATCACAATACATGCTGAAATAGGGAACAAAAGTAATGTTTAGAAAAAAAACATAATTTATTTTCACATTGACACTGATATTCTTAACTATTGCATTGTCACCAGATCATTGTGATTAAGGAATTTTACACCCACAATAGTTCAGTTTAATCCCGATCATTAAGTACAGCGTTTTATTCGACCCTTTCTCCTTCAGATCATTTTCACGCTGTGATAACGCCTTATTTCTGAACGCTGATTGAGGTCTCTCTCGGCAGCTCACTTTGTAATTCTCCTCAGCAATTATTTTACGCCGTTTCTATCTGCATCCCAAATATAAATAGCTAAAATTATATACACTCGTTCTGAAGCATTATTTCTACTACATTTCCTTTGGGACGGGCAGTACAGTTTCCATTCCCAGCTCCAGCCCTCAAGAACCCCCGGCAGACCAGGTTTTAAGTACATCCCTGCTTCAGCACAGGTGGTTCAGTCATGGAGCTGACTGAGTTGGGGACCGGAGTTGGGAACGCCTGTTCTATATGAAATCCCTTTAAATGGTGGTTAAGGGAACAAAGGATCCATCGCTACGAAGTGGTGGCGTCGCCTACTTTCAGGTAAGTGGTTGACTAGGTGGCGCTATAGAAGTGCTCCATCAAATGTGACCCATAGACAGTGGCGGATTTCCCGTCAGGCCCGGGGCGGCAAAAATGTCCGCCCCCATATACTTTTGCTGAGCTCTCGGGCCTGATGGGTCTGATGGGAAGTCACTGAGCTGTGGTGGCGGCCACCTCCTTACGACCGCCCTCCTTCTGACCGCAGCGTCAAATGGCTTTGCGTTACGATGGCAACGCGCCACCATGCGACGTCACGTTGGTGACATCCGCCGCGTCATTTGACGCTGCAGTTCAGGAGGGGGGCGGCGCCAGAGCATAGGGGCGCGGTATCTTCAAATCCGCCGCTGGACGTAGGTAATCAGTACCAATGTCCAGTGGAGGATGTACAATAACATGGCAGGACTGGCAGCCTGCGGCCTTCCTTGCAAGTCCATGGCACTGGCAGCCAATAGGATATCTTTGGGGTGCCTCCAGCTGGCAGACTGGCCGCAGTGAGCACAGTGGGGTCACACGTCTCATCCCGTGCCACAGAGTGTGAAGGGCAAGATATTCACCAGTGCTGGAAAACGCCACCGATAGGAACCTTCAATCCCTCGTTAGCGACAGCACAAACTATGCGACTCGTTACATTCTAACGATTACCCGCTCATTTCATCACTTTCTTTCTATCTTCTAGTTATGTTGCCCACCCGCTGCATTACAAGCTACACGCCCACCTTTCTAAAATTAGATAGATCTACATAAGATAGGGGTGCGCAAAGTGGGGGGACGCAAGATTTGGGGGGGGGGGCACGACGGCTGCAGAGGCCCCGCGCTCTTCCCCATGGCATTTAAATAAAGTGCCGGGGGATCGCGTGAGGCCTCTACAGTGTCTCCTACCTTGTCTTCGGTGATGCGTTGCCATGACAACGGAATGTGAAAGGACGCTGCGGGGTCATGTGACATGATGCATCGCCATGGCAACGCTCGTCAAATGGCGCCGCGGGTCACGTGACCCCGTGCGTCATCTGAAGCCGGATTTTAGGTAAGGGGGGAGGCGCAAGCACAGGGGCTGGCAGACAGGGGGGCGCAGCTCACAAAGTTTGCGCACCCCTGACATAAGGCACTGAATAAAGTGATCCAACCCCTAACCGCAGCAATCACATCTGTTATAGGTCATGACATTATATACTTTGAGGGCTATTGAGAAGCCAAGCAGGACGCACATATATATACATATATATATATACACGTGTGTGTGTGTGTGTGTGTGTGTGTGTGTGTGTGTGTGTTTATATATATATATATATAATCAAAAAATAAATAGATGATACCGTTCTGTGGCTAACGAAATGCTTTTATTTGTGCGAGCTTTCGAGATACACTGATCTCTTCTTCCGGCGATGTTACAATGAATGAAGCAAGGAAAACTTAAAAACAGTGTCTCTTGGAATGTTATCTGTGCTGGTCCTTCCCCCGGTGTGGATGTGTTTTATGGCTAGAGGTGTTTTGCTTCATTCATTGTAACATCGCCGGAAGAAGAGATCAGTGTATCTCGAAAGCTCGCACAAATAAAAGCATTTCGTTAGCCACAGAACGGTATCATCTATTTATTTTTTGATTATTGAAGCTCGGCTAACACGGTACTGATACCTCTACATGTGTATATATATACACATACATATACATACACACACATATACATATATACATACATACATATACATATACATACACACACATATACATACATACATATACATATACATACATATACATATATATATATACATACATATACATATACATACATATACATATACATACATATATATATACATACATATACATACACACACAAACACACGGTGCACAGGCATAAGGGATATGGCAGCTATGGGTAGGAGCTTCTCCCCGCTCTGGTCAGCTGCTTAATGCTGGTGTGCTGGTGAATACTGTCCCACTCCTCTTCTTACAATGGGAACTAGTGATTAGCACCGGAGAGGAGAGGGACAGGACTGTATTTATCATCGCACATCGTCAATAAGCAGCAGAAGGAGCGAGAAGCTTTGATTCATGCCAGCAACATCCCAGCTCCCTCTACACTGGGAAGGGCACGCGGCTAGGGCGGCTAGTGATTGGGGGCCAAAGGTTAATCCTCCGAGGGCCACCTGTTGCCCACCAATGGCATAGAAGGAACAACCATGGTCTGTTATTGCAAAATGAAATAAGGCAGTATAAGTAGTTCCAGGAAGCTGGAAGTATCAGTTTGGTCTCTGCTGGAATGGAAGCTCTGTGATGGTCACTGTCGGGTAGTAATTGTTGGCCACGTTAGCATTTGAAAGACGACTGTACTTTCCTTCCCTTGAGTGGCTGTGGCGGACGGAAATTGTTCACCATATGAATACGTTCATCTTCCTCTTCTCCGGTAAAGAGCAGTGTTTTTCTGAACTTCTCCATCTGTGAAAACAAAGTACATTATAGTGGAAAAGACCATTCAAAAGGATTAGGTGTAACCTTCTGACTAAGGCACTGTGCCCCGATAAGAGGTCTCCCACATTGACATCCTAAATCTCCCTGATCGGAGCTTTCACATGTGTGCCGAGGGAGCAGCTGATGTTCATACAGTATACAGCCTGCCCTGAATGTACACCATGAAATCCTTTGATGTGAGCAAAGAAATCCTTTGCCGTAAGTGGTAGTCACTTCTTGCTCTGAGCTCGACACTGTTTATAATCTGAAGGCAAACAAGTGATTAATATTTAATTCATTAATCAAATAGTGATCAGTGTCACGTACGGCACACCTGTGAGCATGTGACCTGTACATGGGACAAGCGTTAATACACAGCTACATAGCTAACACACTTTTCACTTTCCGCAAAGGTCCCACAAATGAACAATACCTCCCCTCAATTCGTCCCAATATACTATCTGTCACGTATGGCACCCTTTTGAGCACGTGACTAAGATATGCCACCAGGGTTAATACACGGCTACTCTAGCCAACTCACCTTTCTCCTGCGAAAGGTACTTCAAATGAGGTCATATTTACCCGTTACTCAATTGCAATCATATCTATCTGCCACCACCAGAGATAAAACGCAGGCAAAATATGTATCTGTCAGGGTCTTCCGTCCCTGTTTATTAAAGAAAAACTATGCTCTTAAAACACACACCTGTTGTAGCAAAATGTGTCCGGACATGAAAATACTCTATACAAAGCATGCAACAGTTCAATCAGAGCCCAAAGCATCACTTATAAAAGTTTGGCTTTAATATTCAAAATAGAGTGCTTAGATTACAGAAAAAGATTATTACAAGAACATACAGTTACAACAAATGCAGGAAAGTTTCTTAAGATAAAAGATAAACAAAGAATCTAACTTACATAACCGTCTAACATTAATCAGCTCTTTTCCCAAAGGGTCTTGAGTGGAAATTGAGATTTCACCTGCTCCTGCATGGACGCTCCCTTAGTTGAAATCTAATTTTCTATTCACACATACCAACATTTATGTCCAGACCTTCTGCACTGAAACACACACAAACCCCACCGCTTTACATCAATCAGCCCTCATGACATTTACGACTTGAAAGAATGAAAAAACCTTTCTTGTGACGTTTAAATGTTGTCTGAATATATGAAAAGCCTCATAATATTGTGGCCATAATACTTGGAATAACGTGATTCATACCAATAGGTTCAGGACAGTTTGCCGAATGTGACGAGACTAATATTAGCTTGGTCCTAAGTTTGAGCGACAAATGACTTTCTGTCCCATGCCATCTTCTAAACATGAAGGGGTTGTCCTTAAGATATCCGTCTCATCACAACTGTTACGAATATCTATTCGTTATTCTTCAGAGAAGACATCATCCCACGATATCCACATTTTTAATAAATGTACTCTTCTGTGGAATACCTTCTTAGCCAAGCCCCCTGAACCTTGCAGAACCCCCAGGGAATGCCTTTGAAGGGGCCTTTAAACCATTTTGTTTATTTCTAGTGTCAGGAAGACCATATTTTATTTCCATCTCCGGCAAAGCAGATACCGACTCGAGATAACCTCAGTTCTGTACAACCCAGACCTGTCGTGACAGGTCATAAAAACAATTCTTGTATTTTTAAACAAAATGTGAACCCAACGCTAAGCCCTGAAGCACCATATTGATTAAAATACTTATTATATCATGATATTATCATGACAATCAGGTACAGAGTTTAATCTTCTCATGGTCCATTTTGTAATGACGTTGGAAGGAACTTTAATAATGCGCTCTATCCCGGTAGCTTGTATGAGCGGACTGAAGGAGAAACCGCAGCTCCTCCGAAAGGTACTGGTGTACAGCTAAGGGATGCACTTATCCCTACGCGTTTCGTGATTGGGATCACTTCATCAGGAGAATTATTAATGCAAAACTTGGCTTTAATAAAACATTTTTCATTGTGTAAGGGATTTCAGAAACACACTGACAGAATGTCTCCAAAAAATAATAAAGGCTCTATATTTAAACTGTATACGGTTATAGTGAAGTATATGTATTTTGCATAGTCCTACAGCAGGGGTGGCCAACTCCAGTCAACGACTCAGCCACCTGTGCTGAAGCAGGGATATCCTGAAAACCTGACCAGTTGGTGGCCGCTGGGGACTGGAGTTGGCCACTCCTGTCCTACAGTGCACACAGAGCCATACACAGAACTTTAAAGGCCTGTCACAGACTTAAAATGAGTGTTACGCAATGAAGTCAGCATTATTCCATCCAGTTGTAATCAGCACTGCTCGGACTCTCTGCTCTTAATTGTTCTGCTCACCTGTTTTTCAGAAACCCTGATGGGCTCTTTGAGAACAATCCATACGACACTTTCATGCAGGGGGGGCGTTGTCAGGGAACCGGGGTAGGTCCAGTATTCTATCTTTGAAGGCAGCAGGCATTTTGGATTGAAGTTATCAAACTGAGCTTTGGTTCCCTGAAACACAATAGCAACTCAGACGTGTAAATGTGATCCAATCATTCCAAGGCAAACATTGGTGGAAAACTGTTAAAGCTGTCTCCTATTTGACTTCAGACAAGGAATGATAACTGTTGCAGGCACGCCTGGTTACAGGAAAAACACGTCATGTAAGCAATTAAAATGCAATTGCTGGCAGGTCCTGAACTCTTAAGTGCAGCAATTAAGCAACACCCTTCTAACAGTAGCGCTCAGCAGTGAGATAAGAGTCTCACTGGTTATTTCCTGCTAAATATATTCTGATTCTTAGCAATATTCTTGTTTTCGACCTCAGTACTGTGCAAGAATACGGAAAAACATGTCTGCAATGGGCTGATATTGTTATGGGAAGATAAATGTTTATGAATTCCAATGTTTAAGTAATTTCAGTGCTTGATAAAGTGAGCGTCTGGGTTGCAGACCTTGGTACGTTTTATACCCGATAAAGAAACCTTTCGAGGTCTTGAAGATACTGTGCTCAAACATTGATCAGAACTAATATAAAGGTTAAGGTTTAATGCCTCAACCAGGGAGCTTTTGCAAATCAACTACATGAAACTCTGTGACAATTCCACTTGTCCAGGAACAGATCTGCATGTGTTGTTGTGCTACTGGCAGTTTGTTCAGGAGTTTCTGACTCGATTGGTACATGATCTGGTTCTATTGGTTCTGTATCATCTCAGCAACAGAACTTTGAGACAGTCAGCAATACAAGTTACGGCTCAGTGAGTCAAGACACTGATTTTGTAAACACTGACACTGAGTGATGCAGGGGAACCTGGTTCAATTCCCGGTGTCGGCTCCTTGTGACCTTGGGCAAGTCACTTTATCTCCCTGTGCCTCAGGCGCCGAAATCATAGATGGCAAACTTATCTGGGCAGGGACTGTGTCTGTAACCTTCCTATGTGCTGCGTAACGTGTGCTGTACTGTAACTGTGATGCGCTATGAGTCCCATTGGGATAATATATGAAATAAAGTTTTATTAAACAAGATCTGACTCTGAGTAGGATTTGTTTACTTCCAGTCATGTTCTAAACTTGTTAAACTGAGAGTAAAAAGAGGGATGAATTCTCTCCGTTCATCTTCATGCGATTTGTACGTCAGTTTTTGCCTAATGTACATGATTGAATCTGAAGACTGCTTTACTCCGTTTGATATATAGATAAAAGAACGAATGCACATTTTTCTCTGCGATGGAGTAAATGTTCATGGTGCTGAGGTTTAGTGTCCTACAAACACTGTATAATGCTTACAGCCCCACCCCATCTGCTCTCAGGAGGCTATTTTTGGAATAGGGTAAATAGAAAGTAACATAATATTAGAGAAATAAGAGACTTCCCAATGAGACTATATGTAGTGGCGTGCATATCACTGTGCAGGCGTTACTCACGTTGCTTTGGTGAATACACAGTTATTCACAAAGAGGTAAAGAAAAAAAATAATAGTCACTGCATATCCAATGCTTTTCTAGCTGGAGTTACACCTGGGGGTATTGGAAAATACAAGGGAATGGGTTTGTGACGATGTAAAGTGGCAAATACAGAAGGCTGACGTGTTCATATCTCAGCCTTCCCTAAGGAAAATACTCACAATTTACTGAGTGTAAAAGGGTTTGTTTTTCCTCTTTGACATGGCACTCATCTGTATTAAGAACTCCGCTCGGCTAATAATTTACTGCTTCTTACACCCCAAACTGGAACAGTCTGCCGGAGACTCTCACAGCCGCCACCAGGCTAAGATCTTTCAAAACTAAAGCTGTCTCGCAGTTTAATCTGGTCTGTAATTGTTACATACACCTATAATATATTATCTTTAACAGTGCATATGTCTTGTATATAATGTATAACCCTTTTCACTCATTGTAACTATGTATTTGTAACCAAATATTTGTCATTGTAACTCTGTGCCCAGGACATACCTGAAAACGAGAGGTAACTCTCAATGTATTATTTCCTGGTAACACATTTTTATAAATAAATAAATACCGGAAATTAGAGCAGGTTGATTTTGGTCAAACCTTACAAAGAATTGGGGATATATTTCTCATCTGTGTTGTGATAAATAGGCGATGCAGCAAGCCGTATAAAACAGTTATTGACTTATTTAAACCCTCAGTGGCAGATGAGTTACTTGAAGTGAGACGTGCTTTTTGGGGGATATTGCTTGCATCACACTGCCCCAACCTATCTCCCTGTTTGCAAACACTAATTCCGCTATAGTTTGGTTCACCATAATCCTGCATGTCTGTGGTGAAACCAGGGCTAGGCTAGAATCTCACTATGACATCAATATTGGTTACACTACCATGGATTGGAGGTTAATGGGCTGACTGGACATGTTCAACCAACTCTAACATATATTGGGACTTATTCAATAAGAGCCAACGCGGCCGATCTCAGACAATTCCGAATGCCTTGAATGTGACTGTTTACAGTGCGATCTGCAACTTGAGAGCGCATCGAACAGGCCCCTAAGAGTGTAGTAACGTGGCCAATTTACTAAAGATGACAGCAAATAAAAATACCCCTTGTGAGCACAGTCACATGTCTCAGACAGGTCTGCAACCCTGCACTTCCCCATTATCTCCACTGCAGCAAGGGATTCTGGGAAATGATATAAAATGTTATACATATTGACACCTTTAGGATTGACTGTAGGCATTGGGATGCTGTTTGTCCCCTACTGAATCAGTCTTCTTGCAGTGCCGGAACTAGTAAAAAGGGGGACCCCGATGCCAGGCTATTTTTGCCCCCCTCCGACCCCGCACTTGCCGGGATGTGCAGCGCTAAGGATTCTGAGCACTGAAAAATCTCGCCCCAGAATTCATAGCGTGACAGATAATGTGGATCACCTGGGTAAAGACGGGAAGTGGATCCCTTAGTGTCCTTGGGCAGTGGTCAGTTGCACCTATAGCACCAATGTTAGTGCCGCCACTGGCTTGCTGTGCACTTCTTATTTAGTAATAATCAGTCAATGCTTTTGAGGAGAGGGTCTCACCTTGCACTGTGTTTGAGGAGAGGGTCTCACCTTGCACTGTGTTTGAGGAGAGGGTCTCACCTTGCACTGTGTTTGAGGAGAGGGTCTCCACTTGCACTGTGTTTGAGGAGAGGGTCTCCACTTGCACTGTGTTTGAGGAGAGGGTCTCCACTTGCACTGTGTTTGAGGAGAGGGTCTCCACTTGCACTGTGTTTGAGGAGAGGGTCTCACCTTGCACTGTGTTTGAGGAGAGGGTCTCCACTTGCACTGTGTTTGAGGAGAAGGTCTCACCTTGCACTGTGTTTGAGGAGAGGGTCTCACCTTGCACTGTGTTTGAGGAGAGGGTCTCACCTTGCACTGTGTTTGAGGAGAGGGTCTCACCTTGCCCTGTGTTTGAGGAGAGGGTCTCCACTTGCACTGTGTTTGAGGAGAGGGTCTCCACTTGCACTGTGTTTGAGGAGAGGGTCTCACCTTGCACTGTGTTTGAGGAGAGGGTCTCACCTTGCACTGTGTTTGAGGAGAGGGTCTCACCTTGCACTGTGTTTGAGGAGAGGGTCTCACCTTGCACTGTGTTTGAAGAGAGGGTCTCACCTTGCACTGTGTTTGAGGAGAGGGTCTCACCTTGCACTGTGTTTGAGGAGAGGGTCTCACCTTGCACTGTGTTTGAGGAGAGGGTCTCACCTTGCACTGTGTTTGAGGAGAAGGTCTCACCTTGCACTGTGTTTGAGGAGAGGGTCTCACCTTGCACTGTGTTTGAGGAGAAGGTCTCACCTTGCACTGTGTTTGAGGAGAGGGTCTCACCTTGCACTGTGTTTGAGGAGAGGGTCTCACCTTGCACTGTGTTTGAGGAGAGGGTCTCACCTTGCACTGTGTTTGAGGAGAGGGTCTCACCTTGCACTGTGTTTGAAGAGAGGGTCTCACCTTGCACTGTGTTTGAGGAGAGGGTCTCACCTTGCACTGTGTTTGAGGAGAAGGTCTCACCTTGCACTGTGTTTGAGGAGAGGGTCTCACCTTGCACTGTGTTTGAGGAGAGGGTCTCACCTTGCACTGTGTTTGAGGAGAGGGTCTTACCTTGCACTGTGTTTGAGAAGAGGGTCTCACCTTGCACTGTGTTTGAGAAGAGGGTCTCACCTTGCACTGTGTTTGAAGAAACCTTCATTGTAGTGCAAACATTTTTAAAGCTGAAGGCAGAACAAGGTTGACATTCCCTGTGGTTGTGCAAGGGTTAAGGCCGCTGCACACGCCAAGCCTGGACAATACATGTATTAGTATTGCTTCCGGTCATTGAGTCAGTAGGAGATAGGGCCTCTGCAGAGTTCTACAGGAAGCAGAGAGATTGGAGTCAATCAGGAGGGCTCAAATCCCGTCCTCAAGACCCCCCCCCCCCCAAACAGGTCAGGTTATCCCAGCTTCAGCACAGGTGGTGCAGTCTTCGACTGAGCCACTGATTGAGTCACCTGTGCTGAAGCAGGGATATCCTTAAAACCTGACCTGTTGCGGAGTGGGGGGTCTTGAGGACTGGAGTTGAAACCCCCCGGAGTTTAATATGTTCCAAAACCAGTGCTACCTGCACCTCTAACTACATGGAAGTGGCTTTGCGTATTGAAGGTTTTCCAGCACAAGGATGTTTAGTTAGGACCATGTCATTTAAACATTCCTACAGCCCCCCCCCCCCACAATTTGATTAATGAAAGCTTGCAAGACTGATACTTACTTTAAATTTCACCATGTATAGTGCATCTGTTAGCCTGTTCAGTCCCGTGTGTTCCCCGCCAGTCTGGAAACGGATAATATGGGAGTACAACCTGTGCAATCTGGCTTACACCCAGCCACAATCATTCTGTGATCAAACATATCATGCTAACTGCAGCCTTTTATTACTAGACCATATGAAATAAGTTTGAAATGTAATTATTAGATTCATACTGTTTAAATAATACATTTGATTTCTTTACACCGCTATTAAAAGTTTCATGATTTTTCAATAACGGGGTAAGATTAGATTGTTAGCTCTGCAGGGCAGTGATTTCCTTCTAAGTGTTCCCCACCCGTGCTGCTCATGAAGTGGTGGTGTGGAAGCAGAGGGTGTGTGTGTGCGGTGTTACTAAGCACACTCCTACCCCCAGATTCATCAAACTCCGTTACGGGTAACGTACCTGACTAAGTGTTAACTTCCATTGACTTGGAAGGCAGCTGACGCTCGCTCGGGTGCGATAACGCGTAACGGAGCTTGACGAATAAAGCTCGTGACCACATTGGATTCCCTGCTTTGTAATACGTTGCCAGAAGTAATATCTGTAATGCCGGTATATGTCATTTAAATAACCACCCTCTGCATTGTTAATATACAGTACACTCAATAGACATTTTTATCTGGCTGTTAGGAATTTGACACGGTGATAAAACTTTTGATAGAACGTTTTCCGGTTCTTTTCTAGGTCACGTAAACACAAAGTACATATTATACTCACATCCAAAAAAATACCAATTACCGCCAGGCCATCTGCAGCAGCAGCAGCGTCCCCGAACGAGGGGTACTTCTCAGCATTCCAATGCACCAAGTGCAGCTGTTAAGGTGAATTAAACCATTTATGTAAACGTAAAGGGTCATTGCAAGATCGCTATGCAGTCACACCATTGTGTGTGCCCTCTTTTGGGCTATTATTTACCCCAAAGCCTTAATAAATGCCAGCGGTCAAGAGTACCACAATTGTTATAACCAAAAGCACTATTTCTTACATACTTAGACACGTATCTCAAGTGACCCTGCAGCTTTACCCACACTGTTACATTGAATACATTTAAATAAGAAGCCTATATTAGCTGTCTGGGGAAGGGATGATATATATATATATATATACACATACACATATATATATGATGAATTCTCTCTTCCTTGCTCCCCTCTCCTTCTCAGGCACACTTCTCTCTTAGAATAGGATTCTTCTTACTAATAGCCCAGAAATCAGTAGTTCTCAAAAAAATGTAAGCAGGAGCACCCCTGAAGGATTTTTAAAAATCTCTGGGGGCCCCCACTCCTCAGACCTCCCTCATCCACTTCTCGCTCCCACGTCCACGCACCACCATACTCAACGTCTCCAACCCCCGTCTTACATACTCCACATTCACCCTCACACACGCACATACTCACCCTTTTATTCACACCACTCCCCATTTATCCCTCCTCTTCTCTAACTTAAACCACACATCTTCCCCCTCACCGCACAAATCCCTCACCTTCATCCTCTCCCTCTTCCCACACAATGCCCTCACCTCTTCCCGGCTACCTTCCCACACACCTAAACCCTGTCAGCTGCTTAGATGGCGCATCCCGCATTGTCTGGAGACGAAGAGGCTTCTTTCTCTACTCTGTGTCGCGCTGAGAGAGGAGATACAGATTACAGGCTCTATGTCTCCAGGCAGTGACTGGGGTTCCCCCTCGTGTTATGGCCCCCTTGGCAGAGAGCCACGGCACACCAAGATACCGCGGCACCGTTCGCAGAGCGTCACAGCTAACCAGTAACACCCGTTACATAGTTGCGTAGTGGATGAGGTTGAAAAAAGACAATGTCCATCAAGTTCAATCAATGCTATATTTAGACGACAGATACTTATCCTAAATTTGTATTTACAGTTTATTGATCCATAGGAAGGCAAACAAAAAACCCAAGTGACACATCATCTAATGCTGTCTCATAAGGGGGAAAATAAATCCCTTCCTGACTCCAAGACACGCTGGCCCAGACTCATGCAGTAATCTATAGTTACATAGCAATTGTTACCTCGCAGGGGTATGACTTCCCATCCACGGTATGTTCTGATCCTTGATTGTGCTTCGTACCCCAATGAAAATGGAATTGCTTCAGTCTGTATGAATCTTCAAGGGGACCCCCACTTATCACTGTGAAACAGGGGCGTGAAAGTTACTTTGTGTCCGTGTGATGAGTCACCGAGAGAGGGATGGATGTCACCACGTAACAGATGGAATTCTATAAACTGATTCTATCGTCCCATAAAGTGACATTTTCATGCATTAAATGCATTTCATGACCCATTTAACCGCCTGGGAAACACCTTATTTTAGGCGTTAACAATAAGACAGATTGGTGTCAATGCCTCATCCTTTCACATTTTTGGAGCTTAAGAAGGTTGCTTGGGTATTAAAAACATTTGTGAAACATTGAATTTGTAGTTTGTAAGGAACCTTCTTAAGCCCCAAGTATATTACCAAACCTTGATGCGCTCACTCAGAGACATCATAAGTACTGCAGCTGCTTTAAACTACTCAGAACTGAAAGGGTTAAAATATACCAGGGAAACCACAGTTACCAGCTGGCGTATCTTCTTCTTACTATATATAGTCCGAAACATACGCGAGAAATTATCAGAAGGTAATTATGTCCCGCTGGAACCTTTGCCAAAAATGGCAAAAGGAATAAAGCAAACCGGAATAAAAGAGTTAAAAAAAAAAAAACCTTTTAATTAAGAATAGTTAGACCCCATCCCAAGCCAATGTAGCAATAGAAAGCCACAGCCCTAGTAAAGAGAGATTTGGGAGTTAATTTTACCTGTAAATAGGCATGAGGATGGTGTGTAGGGTACAGACTAGTTTTTTATTTAAGTGCAATAAATGTATCGGACGTTGCATACCTTCTAATCCATCAACGCCAGAGAACTACAATATGTCATAGCCTGTGTAGGGCTTTAATGGGAGAGGGTTGAAACTTCCCCATACACTATTATATTTATGAAAAACCCCTATTTTTGTTCCATAAAAAAAAGGATTTCACCAACACAAATCTCCACTACTAATAATGCTGGTGGAAATGTGTTAGTTACAAACACAAACTTTCACTTTTTAAGAATGGATAGATTTAAAAAAAAAAAAAATAATAAGAACTTCTTCATTTATCTTGGCAATAATATACTATAAGCCCTTTAAATACAAATATCACTGGCGAGTACCTGCACATGTCTCAGGCAGGTCTGCAACCTTGCCTTTCCCCATTATCTCATAGCATACAATGATTCCAGCCAGGGATTCTGGGTAATGCCATGCAAATGAGCACACTGTCACCTTTTTGCTCCTAATCCATTTTAACATGGACCCCTATAAGCTTGTGCCTGCCGCATTACACAGCTTTCAAGCACAGCCAGGCTTACAGAAGTGCAGAGCCAGCAGCCCTACTCACAAAAAGCCTTTTACAAAGCGTTTGCTCATAGTTCTACGGTGCTGTTCTTGCCTGCACCTAAGCACAGCACCAATGCTTCTAACAGCATACGTTTGTAGAATGTCTACCTGGAGAAAACGCTGTGCCGGGGAAAAGCTGCATTTTTAAACAGAGGATCGATTCATTAGAACAATGCATGGGAAACCTGATCCTGTTTGTAACTGATCTCTAAGGCGTCAGGACGACAAAAGTCAAAAAACACACCATGCACGTTTTCTTTACACTAAACGCAAAAGAACCACTCCCCACCCCAGTGTGCTCTCTTCTTTCTTCACCTTTATAAATCCGTTTCTTGAGAAAACACCTGGTTACTAGTGTCTGGATTTAATTGTCAGTTTGTGATGCAGAATATTAAGCTTCTGTATGAATGTGTGATTCAGACTTCTGTAGGGACCGGCTCATTCCAGGGACTGTGTTTCAGGTTTTTTAAAGATCACACCTCAAATATTATGGGTTATAAAGTTGAATATGGTATCAAAATAACTCTCCTTAGCACGATCAGTGTGAAATGGCATGAAATAGGCGTATTCCCACTATCCGTGATGAAGGAGTCTGCCATTTATTACAGGTAATTATATGAAGACAATAGGCCAGGGATGGCCAACGCCAGTCCTCAAGGGCCACCAACAGGCCAGGTAGTAGGGGTATCCCTGCTTCAGCACAGGTGGCTCAGTCTTTGACGGTGTGACTGATTGAGCCACCTGTTCTGAAAGAGGGATAGCCTGAAAACCTGACCTGTTGGTGGCCCTTGAGGACTGGAGTTGGCCATCCCTGCAATAGGCTAGTCAGAATTAGCTAAACATATATTTATTGACTCAAAGTTTTGGTGCCTTTATGTTCCGTGTAGGCGCAAAGTACTTAACAGTCTGTTTAATGGCGATTGGTGTCTTGAGAAAACAATGAAGTCATAACATTTTTATATCATCTTTTAAACCTGTGATTAAAGTTAGAAACAAGGACTGGACTGGAGGCTCATGGTGGCACAGAGTCATGTCGGCAATAACGCTCATATGAGACAGACACCTACTGTAGTTGCATTGTTTTTCCATGAGTTCCCATACATTGCCCAGCAGAGCAGATGTCCTATGATTTAGTTAAGCTGTGCTCCCAATTTTTCCGCCTGCAGATCTCACCTGTCTTGTCATCTTTGTCATCAAACTCCACCATGACGGAATGGCCATTGTTTGAGATGTTGATGGATGTGCACTGCTCGTAGGAAACAACCAGAGGTTTTAGACTGGGGTTGAAAACCGCCTGACCGGAGACTATATCAATGGGAGACTGGCGATTTCCCTGGGCTATGGGGTACAACCGGTGCCATTCGGAGGGTCCTAGGAATAGAAGCAGAAAGAGGTGAATACTTTTTAATGTTCTCTTACCCAGTAAGAGACACCCCCTCCTCCTTCTCCATCCTTTGTTACTACGTGGAACACGGCTCCCCACCCTGCTTTGGTTACCCGGTAAAAAGAACAAACTTCAGACAAATTGTGAACATGCGTGTAACAGTTTCCATGTATAATCCGATTTGTCTCTTTGCGGTATATGCATGGCATTGGGTTTGGCGTGCGGTTACGTAGAGCAAAAGGAGGCGCTAGTGGTTCCATCACATTTTTGAGTTTGGGGCCATTATTTTCTGTTCTACTTGAGGTTACAATCTCTACCGGTCCCGGTTTGGAACAAATCTCCGGTTAGACCGGAGAGAACATAAATGAGTCGTTACTGAGGAAGCTATTCCGACAAATAGGACCTCACTAGTGTCATGCAAAGAAGGGTGGGGAGCTTGCAAAGAAGGGTGGGGAGCTGGCAAAGAAGGGTGTGGAGCCGGCAAAGAAGGGTGTGGAGCCGGCAAAGAAGGGTGGGGAGCCGGCAAAGAAGGGTGTGGAGCCGGCAAAGAAGGGTGGGAGCCGGCAAAGAAGGGTGGGGGGCCGGCAAAGAAGGATGAGGAGCCGGCAAAGAAAGGTGAGGAGCCGGCAAAGAAGGATGAGGAGCCGGAAAAGAAGGGTGGGAGCCGGCAAAGAAGGATGGGGAGCCGGCAAAGAAGGGTGGGGAGCCGGCACAGAAGGGTGGGGAGCCGGCACAGAAGGGTGAGGAGTCGGCACAGAAGGGTGGGGAGCCGGCAAAGAAGGGTGGGGAGCCGGCAAAGAAGGGTGAGGAGTCGGCACAGAAGGGTAGGGAGCCGTGTTGGTCCTCTCTTCCATGTAGTAACAGAGGAGGGAGAGGGAGTAGGGGTATGGTACTTTTTATTGGACCAACAAGTAGTTGATGTTACCCGCTTTCGAAACCTCTCCGGGTCCTTCATCGGGTAACTACTGTCCTGATGAAATGAGATGTGTATTCTTCGTGCCCATAAACATTACGCCGGTAATCCTACTCACAAACCGCTGTTTTGACCTTTTGGGTCTCATCAGTGTGAGGCCACGGGCTTTCCAATGTGAAACTGGAAGTGGTTACGACCAGACACAATAAGTTATGGCTATTAAAAAAGTGACCGGAATCCTCCACCGTACAATGTACAGCAAATAAAAGTATCTCATGTGAGCACATTCATATGTCCCAGCCAGGTCTGCAGCCCTGCTCGTCCCCTTTATCTCTTAGCATACAGTGCTTCCTCCGCAGCATATCATATTAGTAGGGTATTTTTTGGCGTGACACCTAATGCAGGGTATTGATCTTGTTGGTTACTTTATTTCAGAGCTGGGGGAAGATGGGTGACTTTCAGGAAATGTTATATTAACCACAACACCACAACACATTCTAACGAGGATTAACGATAAACACGTGTGAGATTTCGGGCGGCGGAGTACACCGGACTGTAGATGGCATTATATTCCAGACAACATTCTTCACCAAATTTCGAAACCATATTAAAATTCTTCCCTTCCATTTAAATCGAGGGGGCATCGCCGTTGCTAAATCCCTCTATTCAATTC
Source organism: Ascaphus truei (assembly GCF_040206685.1). Taxonomy (NCBI): domain Eukaryota; kingdom Metazoa; phylum Chordata; class Amphibia; order Anura; family Ascaphidae; genus Ascaphus; species Ascaphus truei. Next base: position 6,698,371 of record NC_134501.1, read on the forward strand.
TGCCGACCTGAATGCCAGTCTTAAAGTCTTTACAGCTTCCTAGAAGTCGGGCACAATGATAACAGCAGGAAGTCAGATTGTAGGTAATTTATTCCATATTGTACTTAATGAGTTTAAAGACACCTGCTGACTTCTGCTCTAGTGGAATTAACAACCTTACAGCCAAATATCTCTTTTTATAGAGAGCTTGAAGGTTATTGGAATAAACGGCTCTATAAAAAAAAAAAAGAGGGCAATAGTGATTATGGTAGAGACTGTTTTGTTAACCCTTTCAGTGTTGTAAGGGGCAGAAACACACTATGGGCAGGGGAGGCCAACTTCAGTCCACAAGACCCCCTCAAACAGGTCAGGTTTTAAAGATATCACAGGTGGCTCAATCTGGTTAAGCCTCCTGTGCTGAAGCAGGGACAACCTGGAAACCTGACCTGTTGGGGGGGGGGGGGGGGTTGGGGGGTTGAGGACTGGAGTTGAGAACCCCTGCATTATGGGTTAGGTAGAAAAATGAGACATTTGCATTTAAATCTCTCGCAATACGTAGGACAAATTGGCTTGTGTGACTATATTACCCTTTTGTGCAATGCTTGTACAGTAACATAGCTTTATGTACATTGCTCATACACAGCAATGGGGAAAAACATTCACAAAACTCTTGAATTTGGGACATTTGTAACTTTTTATGCAAATAGCAAACTTCCCCAAAACCCAGCACATGTAGAATTCCACTCAGCTATTAAATACTATACATAAGCAGGCGGATTTATGGCTTATATTTAAAATATAGCCTTTTCTACGGGCTTCGTAAAATGTTGCTATTTTGAGCATGTTTGAGCATAATTTTCTATGATAAATAGTACCCAGAAGTGAAGGCAGTTTTCAAGAAAAACGTCATTTTGAATAAAAATGTCCAAACTTTCTGCGGTCACGGAAACAGATTTAAAGTTTAAAGGTCTTGTACCTGCAGCGCCCGCAGAACTGTACATTTTTGGTAGGTTTTGTTACCTGGCTTTTAATGGACCAACATGACATTTCTTCATAGATAAATAATATCTACAGGGGGTTATACACAAAGCAGTGATAAGTGTTTTTAAGTGAGATAAGTGCTTTATGGCGCAATTTATGGCGCATTTTTTTTTAGCAATGTCTGTGTTTTGATGATAAAAAGCCTTTTAAGTGCGATACTGCAGTGTTATCACTACTTTGCGAATCACGCTACACGCAATATTGAGAAATAAAGGCATTTATCTCACTTAAAAAGACTTATCACTGCTGTGTGCATAACCCCCACAGAGTTTTAAAAAACCCTCACGTGTCTCGCCTGTGCCCATAAACGTAAAAAAATAAATAAAAAAAAGAGATGAGATTTCTACACATCTTTGCATAGCAAGACATCGGTGATATTATCCATGTGGCACCGAACGCTGACCCTTTACTTATTACTCATATCTTTCCATTTCCTTTCTGCTGAGAAGCTCAGGGAAATATTACCCATTGAAACATGTATTCCCTGCGGTTATTTTGCTTGTATTATGCATGCTTTTGGAGACCTGCACCAGCCAGGCAAAAAAAACCCCCCTGCATTCCGAAACCAAGGGACAGCATTAGAGACGCAGCGACACACGCGTGCGTGCAGGAGCCAGGCGTGCAAATCGCGTCACTAAAGTTCGCAAACCAGAAAAAGTTTGCCGTTCTACCATTTTTAATGCAGTTTTGCGCCTTCTGGAGCAAGTGGGCACATTCGCGACAAAAACGCCAAATCGACTTAAGAAAAGCAAAGCCGTTCATTCGCCCGCCGCACCAGAGCCGTGCGCGCGCGTGCCAGCTTCGTGTATTTACCCGTGCTCTGAGAACGCAGGACTGCAAGGAAACATTGAAATCCCCCCAACCCAAGGCAGCTCACAGTTAATCCTGATTTCTGTTAATCTGCTGGGGAACGCAGGAGAATAATCACGTTCCCGTGCATAACTGACTGGGATTCCTCGTCAACTCATTTTAAACTCACTCCTTTTTCTTTTAGGAAGCTGACGGTATGAGTGGGTTGCGGGACCACCTGGCAGTGAAGTGGTTAAACTAATTCTCTCCCCCCCCCCCCCCACGATTCTGCTTAACCCTTTCACTGCCAGAGAGGCTTGCAACACACAGCCAGGCAATGTGTCCTTTGGCAGCAGAAGGAATGTGTGTGTGTATACATATACACATATACACACAACATTGTGAAGGGATTGAGGCACACGCTTACATAGTATAGACCAGACTACTGGGGAGGACATGCTATCAGAGTACCTGTAAGGTACTGTACAAAAATAACCCAGCGATAGGCGCACCATAAAATGCAAATAATGTCTTTTATTGGCCCGACATTTCGGCTATCCTCTGGAGCCTTTATCAAAAAAATAATAACATAGATTCGCAACGGTTTTGAATGTGATGTGAATAAATGTGTATATTACTGCGCATGTCCGAGAGTAATTTCCCCGCCGGTCCCATCCTCACGTCGGGGTTCCCTCGCCTTTTTTTCTAGAAAAAAAGCACTGTGTGTGTATGTATGTATGCATGTAAATATATATATATATATATATATATATATATATATATATATATATATATATATATATTGTCATACAGTACAGAATATAGTTAACCCCTGACACCCTGAACTCAGCAGCAAATGTTGCTTCTGCTAATGGGACTGAACAGTACATGTTTTCTAACATACTATCTCATGAAAGCATAAGGCACTACCTATACATGGCCATAAAGAATGAATACATAATGCATTTAATCCCCCTGGATTTCCTAAATGTAATAGGGAAATACACCCTATAAGGGGACGGTTTGCAGTTGGTAACCTAACTCTGAAAGTGCTCTCTTCACGGGATATATGTCTTATTAAAGCAAGCAGGTGGCTGCGCTCATAGATGAGTAAATAGAGCCCAGCCTGTTCTGTGCCTGTCTGGTGCTAATGCACTGAGGAATGTGACCAGCGCGGAGAGGATCAGGCAGCGCTGCTGTAAAGAAACAAGAGATTAGAAGGGGTATTACCGTCTTCTTCACCGTATCCCCAGCAGTGATGGCCAGTCATTGTCACAGTCACACACCCAGGCTCCCCTCCCCTTCCTTGGCAATAAGCGTCTCTGGAGCTGTACCTGCTGCCTCCTTTATAAATGCCTTAGCACCACAGTACCTGAGATCAGCCTCTTAACGTGACAGCAGGGGGACCAGCTCAGCTTATCACAGGAGGGACACAGGCACTGCCCACAGGCGAGAAGCATTCATGCTTCAGTTCTCCTCCCACTAGGGATTCAGCAGATAGCAGGATGTGGAAAGATAATGCGTGGTATCCGTGTACTTCTCATCAACCTAAAAGAGTGAGGCTTGAGGATCTACCAGACTAAAATAGGACACCGCAATTTCTCCTACCCGGGTTTTTTACATCCCATTTTTTTGGAACCCATGGGGGGGTCTTGGCAGAGCTGAGCTATGATAAGATCCAGAGAAATTTACGGGGCGCAAGGTTTTTTTTCTAGATAAAAAGGCGAGGGAACTCCGCCGTGAGGATGGGACCGGCGTGGAAATTATTCTTGGGACATGAGCCGGAATATACACATTTATTCACATTACAAAATTGACTCGAATCTATCCATGTTATTATTTTTGTCAATAATAATTGTTCTATAAAACATATCCAAATTAGCTTGTTTAGATGTTACATTAATGCTATAACATTTACGATGTGGGCTATAAAATAAATAAATAAAAAGGTACAGGGACTGCGTTCCCCCTGGGGAAAAAAAAAGCCTGGCTTACAGGTGAAGATACCAGGTGCAAATCTCCCTCCAAGGGAAACACAGTGACCGCAAATCTCGGATCAATAGGAACCCGTGACATCATCGGTTGCGGCTATCTATTGGACGACCATTTAAATCCCCTTTAAAAACCAGGGAGAAATACCGGTAACTTCTCGGGAACCGGGCTGGGAATAGCGCGGTTCAGCTCCAGACAGCCCCTCGCCCCCCCGTTTCAATCCTGTAAGAAGAAGAAAAAGGGGGGGGGGTATTTAGTTAGAGGGGGTTGTTGCTTTCAAATGCATTATTTCTGCTTTCAATGAGTATGGGTCTTTTTAAAATCCACGGGGTCCGCTTCCGCACACATTTTAGCATCAGTGTGTATCAGTGTATCGAGGTCCTTTGCATCTTTTCCGGCGGGTGTTGCTCAGCTGGAAATTTGGGACGTGTCAGTCGGAGGAGTGGGAAGAATTTGCGGTTCACATAACATATAATGCGTGGAGTTCAGCGGATCTGTCTGTCATACAAACACGACATCCGATCCTGCCATGTTGTTTTCATTTTTGTTTTATTTTTATGTACTTGGAGATCTCTTCTTATTTTTTTCCAATGCTGCTTTTATTTTTTTTAAATCTGACGTTCCAGTCAGGAGATAGAAGCATTAGAAATATTAGGTGTAAAGGAGTTTAACATGGAGCTCTCTCCAGAGCCCAGCGCAGTCCAAAGGTTACCATGTTAAATTCACACGCTAGAGATTAAGAAACATTTTTATTTTTAAAGAAGCAATCCACGCGGCACAAAAAAAATAATAATAATAATATATATGGTTAAGTCATGGTGGGTAAAAAAAGTGACAAAAACCCTCCACAATAAAGCATATAGCAAATGGATATATTACTGTATGCTCATTTGCATGCAAATGAGCATACAGTAATATACTCATTTGCTATCTATATATATATTTTTTTGTTTTAATATAAACTGCCAATCGAAACGTTGTGTCGTGATCGATCAACAATGATCCTGCTTCCTAGAATTAATTAAATGGCCGCCTTTCCGTTTCAATCAATCCTTCAGTCAGTGTAACTCAGCAGCTACAATGTATCCTTATATTACTAAGGTAACACTATCTATTGTTACAGTTTGCAGTTCAAACTGCTGGGATTGGAAAGTGTTACAAAGCTCTTGCACTGCTGGGGAGGTGGGCTAAATCCTGCTATAGAAATCAAAGGATGCCCTGTATATTAAAGCACATTAAAAATGGTATTAAGCCACATCAGAAGGGGTTGATTTCAAATATATATATATCTGAGTTCTCTAGACAAAAAAGAAAAACACTCATACATGACTCAATGGGAAAAAGATATTGGATCAGAGCTTTCTAAAGAAGATTGGGCAGAGATACGGGCGGCGGCAGCGAGTTCGTCTGTCTGCACTATAATTACAGAAAACAGGTAGAAGATTATGATGAGAAGCTATTTAACCCCAGATAGATTAGCGCATATTTACAAAGGAGCAGCGCTCTGGGCTGGAGAAATTGTGGTTATTATAGTGGCACATTATACAATATATTCTGGACTTGCCCAAAAGATGTTCCTTTCTGGAGGAAAATTAAGAGAGAGAGCGAGTACCAGGGTGATTGGTGTGGCTATACCAATGGATCCTGTAATAATGATTTGGGGGAAAACTCTGCCCAATGTGTTTTATGCAAACAAACAAATCAATTGCACACCTGTTAACAGCAGCTAGATGCACAATAGCACTTCAATGGGAGCAAATAAATACACCATCCTACCAGGTCTTTCCGGAAAAGGAGCGACGTGTTCTAGAAATGGGGAAAATTACGGAATTTATGAATAACGCCACAGAGAAATTAGAAAAAAAAATCTAGATTCATGCACGTGCAATCTATGGACATGCGCGTTGGCCTCCAGTTGTGTGTGTTTGTCGCTCGTGACGTCGGATCCACTATGGCCGCTGCATTAAAGAACATCGCTTTTATACACCGACCCCTTCAGTACACCAAGGATGAGTGCAGCCACTTCCAAGGAGCGGTCAGGTTTTCAGGATATCCCTGCTTCAGCACAGGTGGCTCAATCAGCCCCTGCTCTAAAAGAAGTGTAGTTTGATATGCCTGCAGTACTCCCCGATCCTTGTAAACTTTTGATTTGTATTGAATTTAAACGAAAATAAAAAAAAACATTCAACAGAGGAGGATACATATAAAGTGCTGAATCTTTACAGAAAATAAGATCACTATTACAGACACTTGCACACTTAGAGTGTAAGCTCTCCGGGGGAGGGATTTCCATTCCTATTGTCTGACTTTGTTGCACTTATTGTATTAGAATTCCCTGCACTGTATTGTCTCTTTGTAAAGCGCTGAGTACACGGTGGGCTCTCTATAAATAATGATATACAGACATATAACCAGGTCGGGGAGGAAACTTTATACATGCAAACTCCTTTAGCAGCAAAAGAGTTAAGAAAAAGAATTACAAGCAGGTAATGCAATAAGCATTGTCTGAGGGCACCAGATCCAGTATTAAGCTCTTGGGATCACAGAGCGGAAAGACAATTGATACGTCGTGTGGCATTTTTGTAATCCTTTCAATGGTAATTTAAATGCAGTTTCAATTGCTTGATAAAGGTGCATTCAGTTTTACCCCTATTTAGGTGTCGGTTTCTGGTCTTTCCCTATCGCTTGAAATTCAAATATTTGTAGGTGAAACAAAGATCGATGTCATTAAACACTTCTCTTTCTCCAATTCCTCTGCTCTTTTTTTGTTTACCCTCTTTTTAGCGGCAATTTCACTACAAGAACCGACGATTTATGACCGGCAAACTGGTTTTACCAATACCCATGTGGGTGAAATCCGTATTTACATTTTACACAATCGCCTTGTTTTTTTTTCCATTCTTCCCCAAACATGTGCAGTAATTCTATTTCCTTTTCACCCAAAACCTATTTCTCTGCTTCTAGAACGGAGGTGTCAGGCGTGTGACGCACACTGCGGGGGGTGGGCCGTGTATACGATAATGGGACAATGCAGCATTCCCAACTCCAGTCCTCAAGACCCCCCAACAGGTCAGGTTTTCAGGATATCCCTGCTTCAGCACTGGTGGCTCAGTCAAAGACTGAGCCTCTGATTGAGCCACCTGTGCTGAAGCAGGGACTGATTGAGCCACATGTGCTGAAGCTGGGACTGATTGAGGACTGGAGTCGGCCAACCCTGCTATACAGTATAGGAAACATTAAGACGATATTTAAAAACACAACTTTAGCTGAAACAAGGCTGTGCGATTGTGATGCCTTTCACTGGAAAAGCACAAGCATTCCCAATGATGTTATTTTATATAACACCGCGGGCCACGCTTACTAAGCAGTGCTATGCCATAAGAAACCGTCAAGTGAAAGGGTGAAGAGGAGCATTTTGGCCCGGTTCCAATCAACACGTGGCTTTCTCCATACAGCAACATTAAAATGAGAGTGGTTCCGTGGTCCCAATATGATCATGTCCATTGCCCAAGTATTGTATATTACCAATCTCCCGTTCTCCTATGGTTCACTGAGATCACAGTTGCACTGTCAGCGTTACTATAATGACTTTATTTCAGGCAGCGCTCTTCTCCCAATGGGACCCAAAGCCCTTCCCAATACATCACTCAGCACCGCCCCTGGGATTTTATCAGCACACGTCCTGCATTGACAAGCTTACAATTTACGCTCGGCGCCCCAAGGTGACCTGCCCAAAGTCACCCGAAGCGGGCTCTGCCATTTGAACGATGGCTCCCCTCCTTCAAAATGTAATGTTTTTGGGAGTCGGCGCCTCCACTCGCTGCTCCTCCAGCCCGGGAAAGAGAGGGGGCCTCGCCTACATGCATTTGCAATTGTGGTCTGTACACAACACGGACACATGAAATATTTAACAGCCTCCAGGCATGTTCTACTAATTACTATGGGACTCACAATGTTTATTAACGCAGGGGGGCTCAACGCCACTCCTCAGGACCCTACAACAGGTCAGATTTTCAGGATATCCCTGCTTCAGCACAGGTGGCTCAGTCAGTGGCTGAGCCACTGATGTTGGTACTGATTGAGCCCCCATTGCTGAAGCAGGGATCGACTTGAGCCACCTGTGCTTAAGCTGGGATATCCTGAAAACCTGACCTGTTGGGGGTTCTTGAGGACTGGGTTTGAGCATCCCCTGGTTTCATATGCTCCTGAAAGCGTGTGAAAAGGAAGCACCTGAAAAAGTAAAAAGAGGAAGGCACTGAAGCCTCGCTGCTGTGTATGGTTAATAATTACCATGTTGTTTGCTCACTATCGCAGGTAATTTAGTTCCTATAAAAATGTCACTTTCAAGCCCAGTGTGAAATGATTTCATATTCAGAATGTGCACGTTGAAAAATTCTCACACTAAATAATGTGCTTTTTTGGGGGGTAAACTCTTCCCAAAAAAAGACATGATTCTGATTTGCATTTGCATGTCATCTCCCAGAATCCTTGGCTGCAGTGGAAGCATTGCATGCTAAGAGATAATGGGGAAGGGCAGGCTGCAGACCTGTCTGAGACACGTGAATGTGCTCACACGTGGGATTCCCAATTTCTTTCTTTCTTTTCAATTTTCCCTTAATGAAATACAGTTCTTTCAGTGACGTCTCATTGCTATTTTTACCTCACACGCTGGAATACCTGGAGATTTAGCGCTGGAGAAGTGTAGCTTCTATAAACGCAGAAACCACTTATTCTTATCAGTGGTGGTACCCATCTTCTCTATACTAACGATGAAACCTGCCTGGAAAGTCCAACCAGGACAGTAAATACTGGACACAGTGGTGAAAGGTGCAACGCACTCGAGACGCTCACACACCTCTCACCGCTCCATGCTGTTTCCTCCTCTCCTTGGCACTACCCCCAGACTCCTGACACCTGAGGGTAATGCAGCCAATCAGGATACAGCAGCTGCCCAGCCCCCTAGCAGCAGCCCGGCTCTCTCCCTGCTCTGGGAAATCCTGCGGCCCCCCAAACCGATCAGGTCACTGTGTCCAGAGAGGTAATACCGGTATACACACACGCACCAAGAGAGGTAATACCGGTATACACACACGCACCAAGAGAGGTAATACCGGTATACACACACGCACCAAGAGAGGTAATACCGGTAAACACATACATGTCCAGTATTACCTCTATTTTTTTACTGGACAGTGTCCAATTACAGGACAGTCCGGTTTAATACTTGACAACTGGCCACCCTAAATTGTCAGTAAATATCATTCATTAACCCTGCCATTCCGTAGATCATGGTTTAGCAAGTACTGCTCTTTCAAAATGTTGGTTATTTACAGGTGTAATACCTTTTTGGATTGAGCAGTAGATTGGAGATAGTAGGATACCGCTCTAAAATGTCCCTTGTGATAGTTAAAGCAGCAATACGGGTTTAATTTAGCATTTATTACAGGATTGAAGCAGGGGGTCTCCGGTGCTAAACTGTGTTAATTACAGCTCTGAGGACCCCCTGCTTCCAGAGATACTTACCTCCGTAGGTGCTGCCGGTATCTCCTGCAGTTTAAATGTCCCGATCACGCTAGCCAATAGGAAGTCGCACCGTGTGACATCACAGCTTCCTATTGGCCCGCGTGGCATCTAAACGCTGCCATTATGTTAGGCACTGTGACTGCAGAGATACCGGCGCCCCTACGGAGGTATCTCTATAAGTAGGGGGTCTCCGGAGCTGAACTTAACACCGTTCAGATGCAGAGACCCCCTGCTTCAATCCGGTAATACAATTTTTTAAAAAAGTGAAACCCGTATTGCTGCTTTAACTTAAAAGGAAATATAGGGAATCTGTATGAAAAATAGATTATAAGAAGATGTATCAAATTCTGCATCTCTGTGTATCTCTTCTTTATCTTGTATTTGCATTTTTAACAAATCTGCCAGAACTGAAGCGCTAACACACACTTTCCCAGCACGCTCACACTACAGAGCTGAAGCGCTAACACACACTTTCCCAGCACGCTCACACTACAGAGCTGAAGCGCTAACACACACTTTCCCAGCACGCTCACACTACAGAGCTGAAGGGCTGTAAACTCTTCTGGCCAACAACTTGTGTGAGCAAACGTAGTAAATATTAGCCACACGTTTTCAGGACCTTCCTGCTTTTACCTTTTCTTGTGCATTGGTCCCAGAAAGAGAAAAGGTTACTTTGTGGCCTGTGGTATCTCTTAATAACCCGACATAGCAATCGTACGAGATGGTCTCGGGTATAAGCTTAAGAGCAGCGGTGCTCAACTCCAATCCTCAAGCCCCCCCCCCCCCCCCCAACAGGTCAGGTTTTCAGGATATCCCTGCTTCAGCACATGTGGCTCAATCAGTCCCTGCTTCAGCACAGGTGGCGCAATCAGTCCCTGCTTCAGCACAGACTGAGCTTCTGATTTAGCCACCTGTGCCGAAGCAGGGATATCCTGAAAACCTGACCTGTTGGGGAGGGGGCTTGAGGACTGGAGTTGAGCCCCCTTGCTCTGAAGCTTATGCCGGAGACCATCTTGTACGATTGCTATGTCGGTTCATGAAAACGTACAGAAAATGAGCAAACGCACGCACATCTACGCACACTTTTTCTTTTACGTATGTAAATCTGCCTCTGAGTTTTGACGACTGAACATGCTTTTTTGCTGTCTGCGTTAACCTATTGTTGCAAATCTACAGGGCGTTTGTAGCTAGTTTTAACTTTTCTCCCATCCACCAGTGGGGGGTCCAAAGCAGTTCCCGAAGAATGATTGTTTGCGCTGAAATGTTCCCACAGGTAGTATATATTTCTAAGGTGTGCTAGAACATAGTGACAGTAACGTTATCCATTGACCCTGTCATTCTGTAAATCATTGTTTAGCAATTATTGGTGCTTCAATATTCTGGTTATTTATGGCTACCATAACTTTTTGGACCAGCATAAAAACTGTACATAAATTTTGATGAACCTTACTTTTGGCAGAGATTAAGGGAATGGGTCCAAGGCCTGAATGAGATCACTGGCTCTTGCGTATGCACGATCGGCACTTGCCAAACACGCATGCACATTTGGCGTTTGCTGGTTGCTCATGTGCAATCGGAGCTTGCCGATAAGGGCATGCGCACGAGCAGCTGGCAAGTGCCGATTGCCCATGCGTGGCCAACGAAATACAGAACACTAAAACACCGGGACTGTCCCGGCTAACCCGGGACATCAGGTCATCCTAGGTCTAAGGCCTGAATGAGATCACTGGCCCAACATTTAGGCGGGTTTGTATGCTATAACGGTCTAAGACATTTTGTCTCTGCCGGCATTGCGCCGCAAGTGACCTCGCCGCAGGGACCTGTCATCCGTGGCCGGTTCACTGCTACGGTAAGTCCCTTACCCTAAAACCCCCTATTACTAACGCTACCCCCTACCCTAAAAAACGTAACCCCACCTTGTAACCCCTTAAGTTAACCCCCTACCCAACCCACTAAAACCCCATAGGTTAACCCTTTAAAACTTACCTTAAAGTAGAAGTGGCCGGCGGTGGTAGAGAAGGGTTCAGCGGCAGAGTGTCCCTCTGCGGCGAAACGTGGCGGGGACCAAATCTCCCATTTCGTGCCGTAAGCCCTGAGGAAGGCACTTGTGAACTGATATATCCGTAATGGTGATGCAATAAATGAATATATTTTCCCAGTTACCTTATTTGGACATGTTTACCCAGCGTGCGCTACCCTTTATAGATTAAGGATATATGTAATTTAAAGATACAGTTCTCGTCAGTACAGCATCCTAGTATTGCTGCACATTACATGCACCCTGAATGAATAGGTGACTGGCTTTGTATACTATTTGTTTGCTTATTTAGACAACTTTATATAGAGAATGCTCCACATCAGACCCTGGGGTACAACTCACTTGTAATGTTTAATGACCCAAAAGAGCATCAGGGTGACTGGTATCAGTTCAATGATCAATACAGTTATCTTCTTTTAAAGGGGTGTAGGGTGTAGCACATGTTCCCCCCCTGCCACGGAAGATCTGGCCACTACATGGGGATTTCCCCCGGTACTGTAGCTCACCTGCTTGGTACAGGTTATTTATATGATTACAACATGTGAAGCGCTATGTACATTTATGGCGCTATATAAATAAAGACATACAATACAATACAGGAGGTCTGAGTTGTTCTGCGGTTGTTGTATGGGACCAGCAACAGGGCAGGCTTTCTCCTTCTCATAGGGCAGCACCTCCGTCCCATGAGGATCCTGCTGGAAGCAGGATGGTCCCCACAGGCAGTTCTCCTTCCCAATAACCACATATCATGGTTGGTTCAACGGCAGGTTTATTGTGCAGACAGTATGGCATCATCTCCATTCCCTGGAGCAGACCCCAGGGTCTTGAGGCCCCAAGAGTCCCTCCTAATCTCAAAGGGTATCACACAATACCATACACAACTAATCATAGCCCCCCTCAATTTGGTGGAGTGTCAGCTTTTATACCCGATGGGAAGGGCTTGTAACCCCGCCCTATAACAGGGCTGGTTAAGAAACTGACAGGCATCACACCATATACATGTGACCCAGTCAGTACCCTCCCCAGGTATGACACTCTAACTGCTGGTTTAGGTCTAACCCTGGATAAGGCAACATTGTACCCATCCAGGCAGCAACTGCAGGCTACCCCAACACTGCCTGTTCCTATCAGGACTTATAGTGTTGAGGCCAGTAGAAGGCTATAGCCAGGGGCGCTAGGCTACCGGTGCAATCACACATAGTCGGCCAGTTACATGTCTTAGGCTGCGCTTATAGTGCCGGCGACGCGGCGGTCAGGCGACGGTTGCTGGAAAATCAAATAGAGATGACTTCCAGCGATCGCGACCAATCCGTCGCGTTGCGCTTACTATAAGCGCACGCGACGGCGGCAATGCATCTGTTTTGCCGCAACGTCACGTTGCTGTCGCCAGCACTAAGCGCAGCCAAAGGGGCTTCTGAATAGGGAAGTTTTTGTCAATCAAGTGTTTTCTTTTCCCTTATCCCCCCCCCCCATCCTTATCAGAGAGCCAATAAAGATAAGGGGACGTGGGGAGGGGGGACTCTGGCTGTACAAGCGCTTCCTGAGCACAGTGACATCACACAGTGACATCACAGTGACATCACACAAGGGAGCGGCCAGAGGGAATCAAACCCCTCCCAAGTCTCACTTTAATAAATACATTAAAAACACTCATAGGTGTCAGATTTTGTGTAAAGTAGTATTAATGACCAAAATGAGACCCCTTAACCCTTTCAGTGCCACAGGGTCATGCCACCTCTGTAGCCACAGACCCTCTGGCACTTCTGCATATACTTATGTACAATAGAGCGACACTGTCTAATGCTACTAAAAGTATTAATAATGCAGCGATATGGAAAATGTTTTTCAATTAAATTATCCTTCAGTTAGATGTATCCATTTAACCAGCTGGACTGCAATTATTTCCTGTTCAGTTTCTCCTTGGTTTGTTCACATTTTTTCCATTTTCAGTTTTACATTTTCATGGATTTTCCCACCTTTTTGAAGGTTCTTTGCTACTTCTTTCAGGACCTATATACCCAGGGAGATCGGATTTTCAGAAGTAGAAACCGGGAAACATTAAAAAATTATTTATAGGACAAATTTCATCACTTAAAAATAAATATTATAAGCCCCCATTCTCTCTCCCCCCCCTCCCCCCCCCCTCCCCTCCCTCCCATTATCTCTCTCCTTCCACACCTCCCAGAATCAAATCTCACTGGTTTCAGTACTTTGAGGTTGACATCTCTGGGATTTAGAAGTGTATATGGAAGCCTGGTTCTGCCATCTGGTGGACATTGTCGGATACTGCCGGGCCAGCTGATGAGCACGTGAAATATATGTATAATACAGTATTTATACAGCGCCACCTGTGTACACAGTGCTTTACAAAACTACAATACAGGGCAACTAAAGTACAGACGCTGGGTGCCCCTGCCCCTAAGAGCTTACAGTCTAAGTGTGCCTATGATCCAACCTCCAAGGCACATTAGTGTATCAATGTTTTATTAACCGTCTCAGCAATGCGTTGCAGGCTCCCTCTCGTGCTGAAGGGGTTAAAAATCCCTATAATATCAATTAGAAATTAAAAATGACATACCAAATTTATTTTACATTCCCAATGAATGTATTCTTACGCCAGATGCTTACTGCAAATTAATTCCTTTCAAACTGAGCAATACCATGAAATACCTAATTACTATTCATTTTTGTACATTCATATTTGTACGAAAGGTGGTGGTGGGGGGGGGAGGTATATAACCATTTTATTTAAGAGATGAAGAAGAAACTCCATATAAGGATCATAGGGACATTGCCGAGATATTTTTTATATTAATACAATTATATATACATAATATGAAAATTATATATTTAGTAATATATTATGTATAATTAATTATATACCGTATTTTCTCAATTCTAAGATACACTTTTTTCACATTTCTAATGTTTCTGAAATCAGGATGCGTCTTACAATCGATGTCAAAAGAAACTTGCTAGGCAGAGGAGCAAGATGTGACTTGGTTGCCTGCGCATGTGCAAACTTAGCCATGCGTAGAAGGTATCCGATTGTCACCCCAGTTGAATTACCGTATTTGTAAATTAGATCCCTATTTGTCGCTTAAAATGTCTTAAAAAAGATTACACTACGATGCAGCATTGAACCGAAAAGTTATTGTGTACGCAGAAGAGCGCTGAAATAGACCGGCGGGAGGTGCATTTACTATAAGTAAAGCAAGTATTCGGAATGACCGCACTGCAATATTTGCTTGTAAAGCAACAACCACGTGCTTTACAAGCCCTAAGAAAGGAAGATACCCACAAGTAGATAAAGCTGTGTTTCGTTTTGTCATTGAGACACGTGAAAAAGGATTGCCAGTCACGCCAGGCAATGCAATTAAAGGCAGCAGAAATGGCCAAATCTCTCGTGAATAGATCATAGAATGTTCAAAGCTTGGAGAGGTTGGTGTGACCGATTCAGTCGTCGTTACTATCACTCAGGTGCCGAAGCTCGATCTGTCTAAAGCTTCCAGCTGACTTTCAAGAGAAGCTGTTTAACTTCCAGCGATACGTAATTCAATTAAGGGGTAAGGGGGGGTGAGGGGAAGAAACTGTAGGAGTTTAAGCAAATAGGAAATGAGATGAAACCCTGGTATTCTTCGATATGCCTCACAATTATACTGCCATTCCTACAGGTGCTAAAGAGGTCAAAATCACGAGCACAGGTTATGAAAAGTAGTATGTCACTGTGATGCTACAGCATGTATAACTGTGATGGCCGAAAGTGACCGCCTTATATCATTTTAAATCGCATAGCGATACCTAAGAATGAGATTTTCCCAAAGATGTAATGGAAGACTGGGTAAAAATCGTCTGGAATACACGTCCAGGAGCTCCACCTAACATGCCCAGTAAGTTAGTTTCTGATGCATTTCGTGGACATTTATCTGAACAGCTAAAGAATAAGCTCACCGGAAAGCGTTGTGACTTGGTTGTTATACCCGATGGCATGACTAGCCAACTTCAACCCCTCGATGTTTCAGTCAACAAACCACTTAAAACTGCAGTTTAAAATGTGAAAAAAAAATTCCATTCATTATGTGCATCAATACAATCAATACATCGACAAGTGATTAGCTAAACTGCCGATCGATCCGTTCTGCTGTAATCTATCTCCGAATTGGGGGTTATTTAACTCATTGTTAGGGCTGCACAAGAGTACTCAGGATGTAAAGTTCTGTGGGGAAGATCATGTGACCAGGCAGTCACTAGATACAATTGGTGCACTGCTAGAGAGAGGGCAGGGCTCAAAACGGTGTGTGCCAGAGGAAGTTGATGTGACTTTGTAAATGGTTTATATAGAAACAAAAATGCTTGCTAAATTAAAATACATTAAAAGTCTTTAAAAATGGTTGTTTTTTTAAATGCTACAAGTATTTTCTCATAGTACAGAACTGATTTATTAAGAAAAAAAACACACATGTAGGCTATTGCTTGAAGTGCAGCTTTAAAGAACATATAAGGAAAGAATATGAGGCATGGTTGCCATCTGAAAACCTTCCTATGACACCTTGTTGTAAGATTAAGAGGGCATCTGCATCAAAACTTGCTGAATAGGTGTCAGCTGCTTGGAAGAAAATACCCGAAACAATAGGAACTCATTTAAGAAATGCTGCATCACAAATGCACGTGATGTCACAGAGGATGATATGTTGTGATATTTCTACAGAAGGTCAACACTGAGAAAAAAAAAATTCTCTTAAGTGGTGCGGTGGTGCCTTCCAGCATCCTCCTGCAATTCCCCCTCCAACTGCAGTGAACATGGCAGCACTGCATCAAATGACGCCGCAATGCCATGACAACATGACGTGATGCCACGTAGCGTCATGAAATGGGGAATAGCAGGAGAATGCCAGAGACGCCGCCTCACCTCGCCGCCACCCGGAGATTAACAGGCTAAACTCGTAGCCCAGAGGTAAGTGCCCAAAACCCAGAGTCTCCGGGTCAAACCCGGAGAGGTGGCAACCCGTATGTGTGTGTAAATATGTGTGTGTATATATGTATGTGTGGTGTGTGTGTGTGTGTATGTATGTGTTTGTGTGGTGTGTATGTATGTGTATATATATATATAGTTAAGTTATGGTGGGTAAAAAAAGTGACAAAACCCCTCCACAGCAAATGAGCATACAGTAATATTTTTTGTGTGTGTGTGTGTGTGTGTGTGTGTGTGTGTGTGTGTGTGTGTGTGTGTGTGTGTGTGTGTGTGTGTGTGTGTGTGTGTGTGTGTGTGTGTGTGTGTGTGTGTGTGTGTGTGTGTGTGTGTGTGTGTGTGTGTGTGTGTGTGTGTCCATGTTAAAAATGGTTTTTGAGGCAAAAAGTGACACTGTGTGCTCATTTGCATGTCATTTCCCAGAATCCCTTGCTGCAGTAGAAGTGCTGTATGCTGGGTGATAATGGGGAAAGGCGGGGTTGCAGACCTGCCTAAGACATGCAGATGAGCATACCGTTATATTTGCATATATATATATATATATATATACACACTATATTAATTAGCTATGCATTACTATATTACTCATTGTACTTCCCATACAAATTCCTTCCCCTCTTGCCCCAGGACCGGCACCCTTTTACTCCACAGAAACAACACTAATTTAACCCCTGTGTTGCCAGGCTGGGTTGCAATTTGAGATGCCGGTGTCCCTGTCACACCGCTCCGGCCGGAAACTGTGCGCGGAACCTTTCGGTCTCAGCAGGAACAGTTTGATATTTCGGGGGGCGGGCTTGTTGCCTCAGACTTCAGTCATTCGATGAGTCCTATTGGTCAGCAGGGGTGGAGGGGGCGGAGACTTAGCAGTGATTGGGCAGGGTGGAAGCAGATGGTGTTGGTTGGACCAATAGGAGCGGAGCAGCTGATATGCAGAGGGTGAGCGGTGTAACAGGAGCAGGTGTGCGTGTTATATCAGAGGGCTCGTTATACTGGAGGAGTATAGGTGGGTGCTGTGTATGTCTGAGCTGTGTTACATGGTGTGAGGGTATGTGATGTCACAGCTTTGGGGACTGTCTGTAAGAGGGTATGTGATGTCACAGCTTTGGGGACTGTCTGTGAGAGGCTATGTGATGTCACAGCTTTGGGGACTGTCTGTAAGAGGGTTTGTGATGTCACAGCTTTGGGGTCTGTCTGTAAGAGGGTTTGTGATGTCACAGCTTTGGGGACTGTCTGTAAGAGGGTATGTGATGTCATAGCTTTGGGGACTAGCTGTAAGAGGGTATGTGATGTCACAGCTTTGGGGACTAGCTGTAAGAGGGTATGTGATGTCACAGCTTTGAGGACTAGCTGTAAGAGGGTATGTGATGTCACAGCTTTGGGGACTAGCTGTAAGAGGGTATGTGATGTCATAGCTTTGGGGACTAGCTGTAAGAGGGTATGTGATGTCATAGCTTTGGGGTCTAGCTGTCAGGGTATGTGATGGCACATGTATGATGCTATGTATAAACCTGCTCATGGTATGTGCCCTGTCCTCTCTTTCTATTTAAAGTGCTCAGAATTTTCTTCTTCTTGCTGTACTGTTTGAAAACCTGACGCTCCGAGTATGAAGAAAGTCACATGCACAGCGCCTGTCAACATCGCTGTCATTAAGTACTGTGAGTATGGCAGGGGAGTGCCAGGGGCAGGTTTACACCGGGACACACCGGGACACACCAGCGACGGGAAGAACGTATTATCAAAACAGAAAACCTACTCCATAATGAATGTACAGTGTACTGCTCCCCCCAACCATTACTGCTCAGGGGTTTCGGAGTTCTCTTGCTGCCTCACATGTACCCTATTCCACAATTCTCTCTGTGAAAAAGACATTTTCACTAAATCTAGTGAGGCGGGACGTGTTCACGCTTCTCATCAGCTGAGCCATCCTCCCTATTAACAGATGATAGCTCAACCACAGCAGTGATTTATTACATCCACGGTGCTGCCCCATAACTGCCCATGTCTGTCCTGTGTAATATTCTGGAATGGTGTCAAAAGGTAACATAACATTTTCTTTCTGTTTCTTCCAGGGGGGAAACGTGATGAAGCACTTATTTTGCCCATTAACTCCTCCCTTAGTGTCACTTTGCACCAGGACCAGGTTGGTGACTCGGGGTTACCTTCGATATACTTAAGTTACCACAATGTGGAACAAATACAGCATCTTCTTACCTTTTTATATACTGCACTATGCTGGGTATCTGCAGATCCTCTGTCCCAGTGCCGCAGTTGTAAGGCAGAAAATGTGCTGTTGTCACAATGCTACTGCAGTTAATTTTCAGCTCTCGGGCATATAATGCAGAATTTACCGACCCTTTTATTCAGGGGAAATGATCCTGTCCAGAAGGGGTGTGCTTTCATTTTAGAGCACTCTACGTTATCCCATCAGTGACCCTACTTGTCACCGCTCTGTCACTGTGCCCTACACAACCATCAAGGGGAACACTCTCCCATCCCCCAGCCCACACTCCTAACACTACACCTCAATGCTGCATCCCTGCTATCCCTATTCAATCCTGGAACTTGACCAGCTGCTTAAATGCTGCCAACCTTGCCCCCACCCTTACACTTTCTCTGCCCACTTCATTGCCATATATTTCTCTTACCG
This sequence comes from Ascaphus truei, assembly GCF_040206685.1. NCBI lineage: Eukaryota > Metazoa > Chordata > Amphibia > Anura > Ascaphidae > Ascaphus > Ascaphus truei. The sequence continues at coordinate 6,717,349 of NC_134501.1, forward strand.
TGCACCCAACAACTGGAACAATCTACCGAAGATTCTCACAGCTGCCGCCAGTCTAAGTTCTTTCACAACTAAAGCTGTCTCACACTTTAATCTGGTCTGTAACTGTTACATACGCCTATAACATATATTATCTCTTACTGTGCATGCAATGTCTTTATATATAATGTATAACCCTGTTAATGTAATGTAACCGTGTATTTGTCATCTTAACCCTACGCCCAGGACATATATGAAAACGAGAGGTAACTCTCAATGTATTACTTCCTGGTAACGCATTTTATAAATAAATAAATCTTGCAGCATAATGGAGTGACCATTTTATTTAGATGATTATTTTCTATTTTTCAGTTAAAAACAACTACCTCTGTTGCTGCCAGTCGGGAGTTTACAGAGGATCGAATGTGGCTGAATGGGAAGGAAGATGACATCCGCCACCCTCGCCTGCAGTCCTGCCTACGGGAGAGTGAGTGCCGGGGGTTTCTACCGCCTCTCACTGCGGCTGGGGTAACCTAACCTCCAATAATGGGCATCACTGGGTGATCTGTGCTGATTTGGTTGTCCCGTCAGTACGGGATGGCGCTGCGCTTATCACAGTTTAATGACGCTCACCCTGTACCTCTCCTGGATTTCCCTACTCCTGCAGTATGCCGCGGGTGAGGAGGGGGTGACACCCGCAGCTCACATTTCCAACTCCCTGTGTTGTTTTTTTTTCTTTCGTAGTCCGACGCCTGGCCAGGAAAAGGAGAGGTGACGCAGGAGACGACGGCTTTTCCCGAATCCTCGGCTACAAAGTTCACATATGTTCAGTCAACAACTTCCCCACAGCGGCCGGACTGGCTTCTTCTGCGGCCGGATACGCCTGCCTGGGTGAGAGACCCCATTCCAACCTTTTCCCCTGTTTTATGTGTCACCAATATATCCCGTTCTTAGCACATACAATGCCCTTCGCTTTTGATCTGCTTCCAGTGGCTTCAGTTCAACTTTAAGGCAGGGGTTCTCAACTCCAGTCCTCAAGACTGAACCTGTTCTGAAGCAGGGATATCCTGAAAACCTGACCTGTTATGGGGGTCTTGGGGACTTGAGTGGAGAACCCCTGCTTTAAGGCAAGGGGGCTCAACTCCAGTCCTCGGGTCACACTTTAAGGATATGCCTGCTTCAGCACAGGTGGCTCAATCAGAGGCTCAGTTTTTGATTGAGCCACTTTTGCTGAAGTTAGGATATCCCTGAAAACCTGACCTGTTGGGGGCTTGAGGACTGGAGATGAGCACCGCTGCTTTCAGGTATTTCTGTGTTTTTAATACGTACAATAGCACTCTGGATCCTGTATTATTGAGTTGGTAACGGGTGCGTGGGACACGAGATGAGGCACATGTACCCTTCTGCTTTGCCTATAGAATCTATATCTTTGATTTGTTAATGTCAGAAAAACGCTGTATTAGGCTGCGTCCATAGACACTGCAGCCGTGCGGAGGCTGAGAGAAAGCTGGTGCTTTCCCTGGCCTTAGTACGCGCGCCGTCCGGGGGCGTGTCTATGGACGGGCCAGTGACGTCACGGAGCTGGTTCGCCCTCATTGGGCGAACCGCTCACGTGACCACCCTATCGCGCGAGAAATCGTTTTTGACTGATTTCATGTGTCCCCTCCCGCGCGTACGCTGTATAGACGCGATCACTGCCTTTAGGCGTCCGCGCGGTCTGCCCCTGTATGGACGCAGCCTAATGCCAGACCGTGTGCTTCAGACTCGCATGACCAGGCAAGAATGAAACATTCTAATTCATTAACACCTTCAGTACCAGACAAACCTGAGACCCGTTGTTCCTCAGCCTGCCACTGTGTGGCCGTCGTGTATATGGACAACGCTCCTGCCTCCTCAACTTTTAACTCTTTCCGTTGTTCTGGTTCTGCCTAGTTCCCTTGCCTGTAGTTTAATACAAAGAGCATTCAGTCCGATCCCTGCTTCCTCTTGTATGTATATCTTTATATAGTGACAATCTATGTACATAGCGCGTCACAGCAGTAATACACAGGACATAATATTATAACACATAATGGCTATAAGTGCTAGAGAGAAAAGGGAGTTCCTGCCCCAAAGAGCTTACAATCTAAGTGGTAAGTGGGGAGAACTTGCAGAGACAGTAGGAGGGCGTTCTTGCGTCTGCAGGGGGCCACGGTGGATGTATGAGATGTATAGTATCGGCCAGCGGAGCTGCCCATATACTCGTTACGGAGGTGTGTTTTTAAGATGGGTCTTAAAGGTGGAGGGAGAGGGTGCTGTTCGGATATTGAGGGGAGGGGCATTTTGGAGGTGTGGGGCAGTGAGTGAGCGGTGTTAGGCGGGAGAGGGCTTTAGATACATTGCAGCTCTTCGCAATGTTTGAGCTGTCAAAGGCTGCAGGTGACCAGCATCTTGTTCACTGTCCCTCAGTATACACCCTGGCAAAGCTGTACGGCGTGGAGGGTGAGCTGTCGGAGATCGCACGGCAGGGCTCAGGCAGTGCTTGCAGGAGCATGTATGGAGGGTTTGTACAGTGGGTGATGGGCGAGCGAGAGGACGGGAAGGACAGCCTGGCGCAGCAGGTAGAACCTGAAACTCACTGGCCGGAATTGCGGATCCTCATACTGGTGGTAAGCAGCAAAGGAGCACAGCGCAGTGTATGTGAGGGGATGGCAGAGAGCTGGGGGCAGGATTGAGGTGTGGGGAGAGCTATGGAGTCTGGGATTGAGAGATGTATGTCTTGGGGACGGTTAGCACAGGAGCAGCATGGTGGGGGGGCATGTCGTGGCAGCATGGGGGGAGGGGCATGTCGTGGCAGCATGGGGGGGGGGGCATGTCGTGGCAGCATGGGGGGGAGGGGCATGTCGTGGCAGCATGGGGGGGGGCGGCCCATGTTGTGGCAGCATGGGGGGGGGGACCATGTCACAGAGCGAGGGGGGCATGTCGCAGCAGCTTGGTGGGGGGGCATGTCACAGAGCGGGGGGGGCATGTCGTGGCAGCATGGGGGGGGCCATGTCATGGAGCGAGGGGCATGTCGCAGCAGCTTGGTGGGGGGGGGCATGTCACAGAGCGGGGGGGGCATGTCGCGGCAGCATGGTGGGGGGGCGGGGCGCGCATGTAGCAGCATGATGACATTGTTATATAAAGAGGTGTTTACGGAGAGACCCCTGAGCAGGAAAGAGAGAATTTGGACCTGTTGTGGGAAAAAGGTCACAAAGAGATTGAGAATAGACGGGTCTCAGGAATGAGTGACACTGACGTTTGGAGATTTGGGGAGAGGAGGGAGAGCTGAAAGATAACGGTGCCAGTCTATTTTAATTTTGGGCGGTATATTTTCCAGGCGAGCGCAGAGAAGAAGCATGTGGGCAGCACAGCCGGTATGCAGACTAGCGTGCAGACCAGCCCCTTACTTAAGGTATGAGTTGTAACCCTGCTCTGATGCTGGGTCACTTTCCCGCTTACCATTGCCACGTGTGCCATGTGTACACTGTGCCACCTCCACTTCGTGCCCTTGGGATGGCAGTCCTCTCTGGTCAGATGTATAACTTGTGCGCTCTCCTCCCAGCTGCGTGCTCAGTCTGTGGTCCCTGAACGGATGGCAGAGATGATAGAGTCCATCAGACAGAGGGATTTTGAGGCCTTTGGTCAGTTGACCATGAAGGACAGTAACCAGTTCCATGCCACCTGCCTGGACACCTATCCCCCTATCTTCTACCTCAACCACGTGTCGCAGCGGGTCATCAGCATGGTGCACCGATACAACGCCCACTACGGGCAAACTAAGGTATAGCCAAGAATTTACAGGAGCCAAAGTCACGGTGTGTCCCCCTGGGGTCCCATTACATTACTGTCATAGTGTATGTCCGTAGGATGCTGTCCTTCCCTGGGAGTGTCTGTTTCCTTCCCTGACCTTCTTAACCCATGGGCTGCTTTTGCTGTCCATTTGACACCACTGTGTTTGTGTGTGTGTGTGTGTGTGTGCGTGCGAGTCCCTCTCACTTTGTGCTTTCTTGTCACCAGGACGCGGTCTTGTTCCTCTTTCTCCTGTAGGTCGCGTACAGTTTTGACGCAGGTCCCAACGCCGTCATCTTCACGTTGGAGCAGACGGTCAATGAATTTGTGGAGGTTGTGAAACGCTGCTTCCCACCAGAGTCCAACGGAGACCCGTGAGTTACATGCCACTCTCCGTCGTCTTCCTGCCCTCCTTGTGCATAGGTCCTTAGTGCCTCTCTTTTATCTGCAGGTTCCTGAAGGGATTACCCGTGAGCCCAGCACCTCTGCCCCAGAAGCTTCTTTCCGCTGTAGAATGTGATCCATGCCCAGGAGGAGTCCGCTACACCATAGTCACACAGGTACCTACCTTGTCATTGTGCGACCGCAGACAGAAGGAGCAGAGACACTTCAGGTTCTCACTAGGGAGGAAGAAAAATGTCTGTCCTGTTTCTGTAACTTGCTTTGCATTCTGTTTCAGCCTGGACCTGGCCCAGTGCCCTTACAGGACCTCAACCTGGATCTACTAGGATCAGATGGACTCCCAAAGCAAAGTGCCTGAAACATCTGCAGGAAAGACTCTTTTATAGCACACTATTCCACACCCTGACACCTTGATCATCCCATGCTCACTACAGCCGTGGCTGGTGTCTGATCCCGGCCGCTCACACCTATACACCGTTCCCTGCTTCTAAAAGGATGTCCCCCATTCCTTTTTTTAAGCAAAAAAAAAAAAAAACTAAATTGGATGATACAAACTGAAGCAGCCGGGCCTCCAACACCTGTTTGCTGGGAGAAATCCTGGAGATATTGTTGGCTGACAATGTGGGAAATAAAAATGGCGGCTGCTGGCAGCCACGCACATTACAGCAGAGGGTGCCATGGTGGGAGCTGGTGCGAGTTGGAATAACCAGGTGAAGATAAATGCACACAGTAGCAACTACAAGTTTAACATTTTCAGTTTAGGTATTTGAGGGGGTTGCAATTATGTTATTTTAATATGAATTCTATTTGATATTTGATACCTGTGGCTGCAGCTTTGAAGAAAACCGAAATAAACAGCCGTGTGTTCTCTTTATTAACACCTCTGAGATCTAGATATAGATAGATATATATTTCTCTCGTTGAATACTCCAGGGGTTTGATTACCTTCTGCTATTAACCCCTTATGGGTTTCTTGGCACAAAACACTGATTATTAGATGAGGCACCTGTGCTGAAGCAGGGATATCCTTAAAACGTGACCTGTTGGTGGCCCTTGAGGACTGGCACTGGCCACGCCTGCTCTAGCTTCCAGTGATTACTGTGGTAACCTTTTAGACTGCATTCGCCTCTTGAGCTAGCTCCATTTTATTCTCCCGGACACTTATTTATTTGAAGTATTAATTCCTGAACTGAGCATCAGATTTAAAATAAATATAAACAGCGTGCGAAAGCGATCGCCTATAAAAATAAACTGCAAAACAAAATGGCGATCAGCGTGGACTACTGGTTTAACCCTTTTGGGTGCCCCAAGATGTACTCACTATATCGTGGGGTCTGGCACACTGGGGGGACCCCATGATAGTGGCTTTATCATGGCCAAGAAGTGCTTTAAAAAAATATATATATATTTATTTTTTTTTGTTGTATTTTTATTTCATATAACTTTCATACAGCGCTTTTCTCACAATAGGACTCAAAGCGCTTTGTGCGCAGTGCGCAGCACATAGGAATGTTACAGACACAGTCCCTGCCCCGCAGAGCTTACAATCTGCATTTGGTGCCTGAGGCACAGGGAGATAAAGTGACTTGCCTGAGGTCACTGGATTTGAACCAGGCTCCCCGGCTTTACACTCCGTGTCATTGTGACCAGAGGTAGTGTCTTTACGCGCTGAGATCGCGTTCCGTGGAGCGCAGGACGCGATCTGGTGTAAAGGGACACGGAAGAGGATTCTTCCGGGTTAAGGGCCGCCACGGACGCATGACCGCGCTGTGCTGGAGGGGAGATTCGGGAACCTCTGACACAGGGCCCCAATCCTGCCATTCAATGAGTGACTCCTGCAGTGTGTGCGCTGTATAGGGAGGGGGGGGGGGGCTGTATCTATGTTAAGTAACGGCACTGCTATATAAAGCAACTGTTGCTTGGAGGTGTGCCCCCCCCCCCTCCCCAGGGCTTAACGCCCGCCCGCCCGCCCGCCCCGCTTTCCAATGAGCAGTTTTTATCATGTCCCTGTGTATCACAAACACAGTATAGTCTTTCTCTCTCCAGCAGAAAAGAGACGTACGTGAGAATTTTACCAGCTACTGTTAGGACCTGCAAATTGGTCATACAATGAAGTGGCTGCAGGCTTATAACGCTTTGGCCAAAGGGTTTAACTAAATGACCCGTACTCATGAGCAGATGGTCACTGAAGTATTGTGCTATATGTTGTGCCGCTGTATGTTGCGATGGCCTTTCTGTTTTTGTTTTTATAAAGCAGGATATGTGTGGTTTTAATAAATCTTTGGGCTACAGCTTGTGTAGGTGCAGCATGGGACAGCTCTGTTTTGGAGGAGGGCTTGTATATTTGTGGGAGGAGAGGGGAGGGTGTGTATATGGGACAGGAGGGCTGGCTCCTGCAGGAGGGAGGAGGGTTGCTGTGTATATGAGGCAGCCTGTGTAGCAGGAAGTGATACTCCTCTGTACGTGATCTTCTGCCTCTCACCACCGCTCTGCCCCCTGTCTGCAACCCGGCGCTCACCATGGGGCAGATAGAGTGGGCTATGTGGGCAAACGAACAGGCTTTGGCGTCTGGACTCAGTGAGTATCAACCAGAAAACGGGAGCTCCCCTTCCCTGTCCCCACCCCCTTTCCCTGTGTCTCCCCCCCCCCCCCTCCTAAAAAGGAAAAAACTTTAAATGGTAATTCTATTTAACTGCTGCAGAACTGAACTCAGCACTGACAGTGTTAATATTAATATCCTTTATAAAAAAAAACCAGTATAATATAACTGATACATTTATCAGGAGGGGATACACTGTAACACGTTCATCTCACACCTGTGTCTTTAGATGGTCCCTTGCTTATTGTGACCCCTTTGAGTGCCAGCGATAGGTGATTAGGTGATGGGGCTTGTCTTGTATTTGCTGCCTAAAGTTTTCTATCCTGCATTAAAATGTTAAATGGCCCTGGTGTTTTGGGTATTTTGGGTGTAGGTGTGAAGATGCCGGAAACGACAGTAATTCAATATTATTACAATAACCTGTAAATGAGGAAGTAAGACAGGGAAATTACTAAAGTCGCTATAAAAAAATCCCTCACCACACCTGTATATTTCTCAACCGCATTATACATTATCTTCTCCATATGTGGGTTAAATTCGCTGTTGCGACAATTTATGTTTTGCTGTCAAGAAGATTCGTCAACGTTTAGATTGTCAGCTCTTGGGGATTCAAATATTTGTCTTCTTTTATTTAGCGTGTCTGCATTTGCTAGCAGCATTTCGGTAACGAGACGGGCAGCTTTTTCACAAAAACTCACATTTGCTGCGAAAACCCTGGGGTATGAAAATAACTGCAGCTAATGTGTTTTTTATTTATTTTTAAAAATAAAGCAAAAACAGCGAACATGGTTTGTATGGCAAAATTGGACAATTTTTGCTCAAATTTTAATCATGAAAGTCCAATTTATTTATTTTCTCCAAAATTTCGGTCAAAAAACAACCGAATCTCTTCTTAAAACTTCTTTCAGAAAGAAAATGGTTTATTGGATTAACCTGTAACACCTGCAGTCATGTGCCTATGACTTCATTGCCAATTCTACAATGTTATTTCTTCCTGTAACCATGCTGCAATTCTCCAATAAAGTAAAAAGATTGTTTAAAAAAAAAAAACTTTCAGAATAAAGCCCTAAATTGTGTTACAATAGTCACGGCAGCTGATCGTACCATCTTCAAGTGCTAGGACTGTATTTATATATGTACATTAGATCAGGGGGGCTCAATTCCAGTCCTCAAGCTCCCCCCCCCCCCCCAACAGGTCAGGTTTTCAGTATATCCCAGCTTCAGCACAGATGGCTCAATCAGTTCGTGCTGAGGCTTTGGAATTTTCAGCCGAGCGCCAAGCTGTTTTTCTGCGCGCTGTCGGCTGAAAACATCCAATCAGCCTTCAGCAGCGTCAACGTCACGGCGCCGTGACGTTGACGTCAGTGCGTCGCGGGCGATTGGCCCAGCGACGTCACTGCCCCGCCTCCAACCACCTCCCCCCCGGCTCCCTTCGCGCACGCTGGCTCGCCTGCAAGTCCATGGAATCGCGCTGACTTAAGCAGGCGAGCCTCAGCCTTAGCGCGCATCCGCTCTCCTGAAGCCTCTATGGCCCGGCCTTAGGTGATGTGTTATTAAAAAGCATGCTTAAGATACGGTTTAGTTCAGGAGATCCTAATGCTGGATAATAGGGCACAATGGTCTGTGTATACCACTTTCCAACAATATCTGATGCTAATGCCATCTTCATTTAGTAACTCAAGATTATTCAAATGTGATTATTATCAATACACCCTAAAATAGCCATAATATGCTTGCTTTAGCTATAGTACAATAGGATGATTGATGAGGAAGTCTCTACTGGTTCATAATACATTTGTAAAAGACTGGAACTTTAAACCCCATTATTCCAAGCATTCAAAGGGTTACAGGCCACTAATATTCATCCCTATTGAGTTCTAGGACCAAAGTACCACTGCAGTGACTTGTTTTGAAGGTGCAATTAAAAAAAAACACATTTTGAAAACGATCCAGGTAAACTAGACTTGTTGTGATGGCTAAAAAAATTAGAGTTAGTCATAGAATCTAATTAGCGCTTCCCACCTCACAAGTTTCCTCATGTTGGTTTTGCTTAAAGCGGTTACAACCCACAATGAATCTGTATTTCTCTGGGCCTGAGACAGCTTGAAAGTGTAGCAATGTTATAGTGTAATAATGTTAATATCGCCATGCAAAAAAAAGGTGATATAAAGCGGGGGATTATTCATTAAGGTCTTGTTACCGTAGGGATGCTCAACTCCAGTCCTTGAGACCCCTCTCCCCCCGCCAACAGGTCAGGTTTTCAGGATATCCCAGCTTCAGCACAGGTGGCTCAGTCAAAGACTGATTGAGCCACCTGTGCTGAAGCAGGAATTGATTGAGCCACCTGTGCTGAAGCTGGGATACCCTGAAAACCTGACCTGTTTAAGGGGGCTTGGGGACTGGAGTTGAGCCCCCCTGCGTTCCAGGTTAACACTTGTACCTGGGTGTTCTCCCATTCAAATCCATGGGAGGTAACGCCTGTCCTGTTACTTTAACCCGTACCGGACCCTAATGAATATTTCTAAGAAACCAATTCTATGAATTATTATATATATTTTATTTACCATTTATTTTTTATATAAACGTTTTAATTACAACGTGCGAGAAGTTACTCCACACCCTTTTAGTTCCATCACCGGTCATTTCCAGGGCTGAGGGGTATGGCTCCATACTCCGGAGTTTATACATAGAGAGAAATCAATCTTGGCTCCCTTATGCGGGATTATACAACGTGGGGATCATGTCAAATTATTAAACCAGGTGTACACACCAGTGTATTTCCATATTGTCTTCAGGGCGATTAGTTGGCTGGGATCTGCCTGTAAAGAGACTTCCTGCTGCCAATGTCCTGCTGTAAAAATACGCGGCAAAGAATATCCGAGCGTTACCTGGCCGCTATTCAAACATTCTTCGCTGAGAATTTGTGCGTGTAAACATTTAACTCTTCTACTGCCAGAGGCTTCCACCAGGCGCTCGGGTAAAAAAATAAATAAAGGGTGGGTTACATTTAAATGTCTGTTTTTTCTATTTATTTAAATCATAGCAGACGTTGGGTGCGTTTAATCCAGAAAAGGCATTGTGGGACTTGGGAACGTCAAAGAGCCAAACGAAAAAAATGGCGTACAAGTACAAGACCGCATCACTACTGCAGGAGTGGCCAACTCCAGTCTTTAAGAGCCACCAACTGGTCAGGTTATCCCTGCTTCAGCACAGGTGGCTCGGTCCACGACTGAGCTACTGATTGAGCCTCCTGTGCTGAAGCACGGATATCCTGACAACCTCACCTGTTGGCTCTTGAGAACTGGAGTTGGCCGCCCCTGCAATAGTGTTGAAAGAAAAGACGACATTTCAGTTGAAAGCATTAACAAGCACTTTTTGTGTGGGTGTCCATTTATCCAATGCTCGTTGCCGGGCGGCAGGGTGTCATTTTTGCGAGGCGTTTCTGGCAGTTGAAGGGTTAATGAAATAATCCCACTCTGCGTTTCACCGACCGTTGATTTAGGCAACGGCACATTCGCAAGAAAGCGGCTACTGGACTTCGTCTTTCAGAAAGGGAAGTGGGGAGAGGCTGTGGCTTTTGGGTTCTGTCCTGAAGCAATATCCTGTCCCACGTTGCTCCACGCTGGGGTAACACAGAGAGGGGGGGGGGAGGGGGAGGGGAGGACAGTTTGGGGACTTTGTTCCTCTACTAATTTCTCATGAAATTAGGACATCATGTTTCCACCTCTGCAAAATTCATCTTAACCCTTCCTTGGCTAGAGGCCCAGCTTATTTATAGTGCTCTGTGGGGAGGTGAGTGATGCGTACACACGCCTACACACACGCGTACACACACGCCTACACATACACTTCATTTGGAGGCTGCTGTATGGTCTGGAAGCCCCAGGCCCTTTCTGCCCGTGTTTAACCCCCGCTGCACGACAGCCCCTGATGTGCGATATTAAAGTGCCTCGCATGGGGACTGTAACATACCCAGTGCTATTATTACTCATGTCTAGCTTTTGTGTTACAGTAAGAAGGGGTGGGCCACCAACAGGCCAGGTATTGGGGAAATCCCAGCTTCAGCACAGGTGGCTCAGTCACTGCGGCTGAGCCACCTGTGCTGAAGCAGGGATATTGTGAAAACCTGGCCTGGTGGCCACCCCTATGTTAGAGTGTAAGCTCTGCAGTACAGAGCCTGCGGCTCCGCGTTGCACTGTGACCCCTCTCCTTCTCTTTGCAGTTTTGCTGACTGGGGGCATTGTGGCTGTCGCAGGGCAGTTCAAAGGCTGGCAGTTTGCTGCCTATGCAATGTATCCTTTTACACGCAGTTCGGAGGCCGTGCCCACCCTGGGGTGCTGGATCCCCCTCTCCGGAAGACCCGCACGCCACCATCTGAGCTCTGCCCCCTGCTCCCCTCAGCTCTCCATCTGAAGGAGGAAGCCCTACGTGTAACGGTCTTTATATGACGTATTTTCTTCCCTCTCGGTGCGGCTTAAATTGTCGGTTATTATTTGTGGCTTTTCTCTCTCCTCTCTTCGTTCTTTCCTCTCCCTAACCCACCCCCCCCCCCCTTATTCCATTCTTTTCTCTCTCCCCCCTTGTCCCATACACGCTTTACCGTGTGTAAGGGGTTAACTGCTGGCCACCCCGTAATCCCACTCCCCTAACCTGCAGGGCACCCCCAGAAACAGTCACGCTGCACCCCAATTATCCTGCAGCCACCAGGATTCATTTAGAGCACGGGTGGCCAACGTCAGTCCTCAAGGGCAGGTTTTTAGGATATCTCTGCTTCAGCACAGGTGGCTCAGTCATTGACTGAGCTACCTACAGTATGCTGAAGCAGGGATATCCTGAAAACCAGACTTGTTGGTGTGGCTCAGTCAGAATGACTTCAGCAATTGGGATAATTACATCTATAGAGGATTCTTGTTGGAATAAAAATAATAATGTTAAAGAGACAATCACAGGTTGAGCTGCAGAGAAGGAAGGGGTGTGAGGACACAGGGTAGGTTCACCTGATAGGAAATTCCTAAGCGTGATGAGATAATGTTAAAAAAACTTCAAATCTCGCTATGCAAGAGTGATCACAGAGAGAGGAGGGGGGGACTCCTAGAGAGGGGGGAGAATAAGAGAGGGGGACTCCTAGAGAGGGGGGCGAACGAGGCTGGGACTCCTGGGGGGGGAGGGGGAATAAGAGAGATGGGGGACTCCTATAGGAGGGAGGATAAGAGAGAGGGGGGGACTCCTTGAGGGGGAGGATAAGAGAGAGGGACTCCTGGGGGGGGGATAAGAGAGAGGGGGGGACTACTTGAGGGGGAGGATAAGCGAGAGGGGGACTCCTTGAGGGGGAGGATAAGAGAGAGGGGGACTCCCAGAGAAGGTGAGAGAGGGAAACTAACCAGGAAGAAATGAGTGAAAAATATAAATGTAGGAGTAGGGTAAGAGAACCTGGAAGATTGCGGGTGTAACGATACAGCAATGTAAGGGTTAAATGCGGTGTGCAGTGTGGCAACCAAGAGGTTAACCTATGGGATGTGTGTATTACATTTCGCTTGCATGAAGTGGGGAAGCCTGAAGCCAGACCCCGGTCACAATACAATTATATCACAAGGAAACCGCTTTACAAAGCACTTTCTGTGCTGGCTCATTCTGAAATAAAACACATCGCAGGGAAGCTGTAAAGAGAAGAGAAGCCCTGTGAGCTTCGAAAGGCTCTCGTATAAATGATTTAAAAGCAGAGCCCAAGGTATGCGTTATTCTGTATCGTTGCAGGTTAACGTTGGGCGGAGAAAAATCCATGTTCAGCACAACTTTTAGTGAAGTCGTGTAAATGTGTGAGCAGCGAATGTGCACAATTTTAATGCAGGGGCAGCCAACTCCAGTCCTTAAGGGCCACCAACAGGCCAGGTATTGGGGATATCCCTGCTTCAGCACAGGTGGCTCAGTCACCCTGAGTCCCCCACCTCTCACTGTGCTCACTCTTGCATAGCGAGATTTGACATTTTTGAACATTCTCATCACGCTCAGTAATTTCCTATCTGGTGTATCTACCCTGTGCCCTCACACCCCGTGCCCTCACACCCTGTGCCCTCACACCCCGTGCCCTCACACCCCGTGCCCTCACACCCCGTGCCCTCACACCCCGTGCCCTCACACCCTGTGCCCTCACACCCCGTGCCCTCACACCCCGTGCCCTCACACCCCGTGCCCTCACACCCCGTGCCCTCACACCCCGTGCCCTCACACCCCGTGCCCTCACACGCCGTGCCCTCACACCCCGTGCCCTCACACCCCGTGCCCTTTCACCCTGTGCCCTCACACCCCGTGCCCTCACACCCCGTGCCCTCACACCCCGTGCCCTCACACCCCGTGCCCTCACACCCCTTCCGTTTCTGCAGCTGCGGCTCAACACGTGATTGTCTCTTTAATTAACGGCGCAGCCATTATTATTTTATTTTTTTCCAAACAAGAAACCTCTCTACATATATTATCCCCATTGCTGCAGCATCTTATCCAGTTATCAATAGAGCAGCTCATAGAAGTTTCCATCAAACTGGTTAGACAGTGAAATCAATTACATGACAACTCTTAAACGTGACGTTCACAATTGGAGTAAGATTTGTTCTTACATATAATCGTATTTTATCCGTGTAATTCTGTCTTAAATCACATCGCAGACTGTATCCCCCTGTGGAGGTTAATTAAAGAAAAGATAGTGCCTGCCTCTCTCTATAACAACTAGATTGGTTCCAACTCCTTAATAGCAATCTTTTCAAATGTTTATGCTTCAACAAGAGAAATGATTACTCTTAATGACTCCTTTCAGTCCAATAAAATGGAACTGTACTTTTTTTTTACATAGTTACATACAGTAGTTACATAGTTACATACAGTAGTTACATAGTTACATACAGTAGTTACATAGTTACATACATTAGTTGCATAGTAGATGAGGTTGAAAAAAAGACTTCCGTCCATCAAGTTCAACCTATGCTAAATTTAGACAACAGATACGTTATCCTTATCTATACTTACTTATTGATCCAGAGGAAGGCAAACACAAAACCCCAGTGTCATATCATCCAATGATATCTCATAAGGGGAAAAATAAATTCCTTCCTGAATCCAAGAATTGGCAATCGGATTAATCCCTGGATCAGCGTCCTTCCCATGTATACTTATTTTGTATATCCCTGTTTTTGGATCTAGTATGAAAGTATTGGTACTCTGCACTATGTCATTTTACCACAGCGTGCAAGTGTGATAACCCAAGCACTGAAGTGCCCTCGAGCACTAAAGTGGACAACACGTACTTCTAATGTAGGTCATGTTTGGCCGGTTCAGATGACCTGGGAACTTAATGCAGGATGTGAAGGAAACTAGGAAAGGATTTAGGGATTCCCGGTGACCAGCCTGTAATTGCCAGTGGAGATCTTCCTTAACTTCTACCCGCAGTGCTGCGGGAGCCTTCATATGTCTGCTGGAATACCCCCGCAGCAAGCGCAAGAAGGGGTCTACGATGGAGAGATGGTAAGGAGAGGGGCCCTAGTGAGTGGTGGGTTGTATGTATGTATGTGTGTATATGTATGTATGTATGTACAGTATGTATGTATGTATATGTATGTATGTATGTATGTATGTATGTGTACATATCTTTTTATTTATATAGCACCCACGGCTGTACTTGGCGCTTTACAAGAGAGACAATACAGTACAGGGAATTATATTTCCATACATGCAACAAATAAGATCAGACAATGGGAAAGGAAATCCCTGCCCCAGAGAGCTTACAATGTACTGTAAGTGGTATGATGGGAGAGTTACAGAGGCAGCAGGTGAGGGAATAAGTGCAGTAGATGGCAGTGCTTGGTCACAATGGTTGGTAGGATTGACTGTGGGTGTGGGACAGTAGCCATGAATCCAGGTTATTTAAATGATTAATTTAAGAGAGGCGTTTTAAGGTTTGTTTTTAAAGGTGGGGAGAGAGGGTGCTTGGTGTATACTGAGGGATCAGCAGGGTCATTGGGTCTGTTGCATTGCAGGATTGAGGTTACAGAGGTGTGCGTGTGTGTTTGTTTAATGGGACTAGTGATAGACGAGAAGGTAGTACATCGGGGCTGGCTTTAGGTGCAGTGCCCATTGTTTCTGTGCATGTGAAGGAGGGTTAGTACAGTGCTTGAATATCAGTGATTTGCGGCATGGCATATAGATAGAGGTGCGAGCTGCAGATTGGGGCGTGCATAAGTAAGAGGTTTCTGTGTCCTGTCTTTCATAGTGGCCAGAAGTACATGACTGGTGTTCTGAAGGTGTTTGGTCCTGTCACCCGTAATTACTATGTCCGTGCCATCCTGCATGCAGCGTAAGTAACTCCACCCCAGCCTTGCTACACAGTGGGCCCCATTATAACAGACCCTCTCCTCACAAAATAGCTATACACATACAACGTGTGAGAAGACCTGCACCCGGGGTTATTTCTGTATAAATGCGTATTGTCGGGATCGACGTTTCCGTGCCCAATGGGGCCTTTATCAAGATAATCTTCACTGAAACGTCGATCTGACACAATAAATATATGTTTATAAAAAGTGCAGGTCTTCTCACACTTGGTAGGTACTTGCCTTATGGATCTTTCTTTCTTTCATTTCATTGGTCACATGTGGTCTCTGATTTAATTTGCCACTTTAACTGTCCCAGGTTTTTCTATAGCAAAACCGCATTTGTATTGATAAATCACATTTCATGTATCAGTATAAAGTTATCACTGCCATATCGTGGGATCCTTGCATTGTAATAGGTACATGAGCATTCCCTGTTTGTGCCGGGGTATTGGAGGCATCCAGAGGGCCTAAGGGGATTAACATTGCTTTGTTTGTCCAACAGGCTGGCCGTGCCCGGAGGTTTCATTCTGTCCACTATCCTTGGCACTGTGTGTCTTGGCATTGCAAGTATCATCTACTTCTTGGTGAGTGCATTGGGAGGAACGGGTGCTGGTTAGAGAGTAATTGCTGAACATTATTGTATGGCTGTCGGTTAGTTAGTGAGGATACTGGTTGGGGCGGGTTGTGTTAGTGGGGATACTGGTCAATCGGTGAGGATACTTCTCAGAGTGCAATGAGTTAGTGGGGATGCTAGTCAGTCAGTACAAATACTGGTTGGGGCACACTCGGCTAGTATGGTTACTGGTCAGTCAGTGATGATACTAGTCAGAAGTTAATGAGTTATTGGGGATGCTGGTCAGTAAAGATACTGGTTGAGGCACACATTTATTTGTGGCGTTACTGGTTAGTTGGTGAGGATACTGGTTGGGGCACACATTTATTTGTGGCGTTACTGGTTAGTTGGTGAGGATCCTGGTAGGGGCACACATTTATTTGTGGCGTTACTGGTTAGTTGGTGAGGATCCTGGTAGGAGCACACATTTATTTGTGGCGTTACTGGTTAGTTGTTGAGGATACTGGTAGGGGCACACATTTATTTGTGGCGTTACTGGTTAGTTGGTGAAGATACTGGTTGAGGCACACATTTATTTGTGGCGTTACTGGTTAGTTGGTGAGGATACTGGTAGGGGCACACATTTATTTGTGGCATTACTGGTTAGTTGGTGAGGATACTGGTAGGGGCACACATTTATTTGTGGCGTTACTGGTTAGTTGGTGAGGATACTGGTAGGGGCATGCTGTGTTATGGCAGGTACTGGTCGATTTAATGGACGTACTGTTTGAGACTGACTTTATCTTCTCCTGCTCTCAGGCCGCTGTACGTGGGGAAGAATGGCGCCCCATTGAGATGCGAGCAGAATCAAAGCCAAGAGCTGCAGAGACCATTAAACGCCCTCCGCAGAATCCACCTCCCCGTCCCCCACCGGAGGTGCGGAAGAAGCAGGCGGATGAGGTTTCCCTGGGAGGGGGGCACGTCAACCCCATTCCTGTCACCGATGATGCTGTATGACATCCTCCTGTGTTTGGGCCGTGGTGGCAGGAATCTCTCCACTGCCGCCCACCCAACTGACATTTTCAATTCCTAAATGATTGACTTGATGGACACAATCCAAATAATCTGTTACTATATCCCACTCGTCAATGGCTTTCTACCAGTGCCTTAAAGCGTATAGCTTTGCCAAGTCTGAGAGGATGCGCAGAGCAGGGGCAGCATGGAAACCTCATGCCCAGCTTCCAATTCAACAGCAACTCGGCTCATGTCAACAATAAACCGTCTCTGGTTCGAGTGGCTCTTTGTTTTTGGTTGTGTGATTAGGTTCTTGTTCAGATGGTGCCCTCAACCTTGCCGTTCTGGGTCCACATGACATGCTATAGGGCTGCAGGTTGACTCTTCCCTCATCGAGGGGTCTCAAACTGTACTGTGTGGGAACCAAGTGCTGATGGAAGTCACAAAAACACAAAGCCAGTGTTGAAAGAGACGTGGTACAGAGGTGAAGTACCCATATTCCTCCTGCTGGACCAAGGTTGTGACACCTTTTGCTGGAACATCATCCAAGTTTGTCCATAACATCCATCATTTAGAGAACCCGACAAATCATTTATTTGAGGTTCCCGACTCCAGTCTTCCACTAACAGTGCAGGTTTTAAAGCGGTCCTCTCATTAGCACACGTGGCCCAATCACTTTCACTGAACCACCTGTGTTCAAGCTGGAGTATCCTTAAAACCTGCACTGGTCGTAGTCCTTGAGGACTGGCGTTGGGAACCTCTGTTTTATTTGAATCCGTTTACTGCTCCTACAAGACAACATCTATTAGGAACATGTACTGTACGTCATGATCTCCCTTTCATCATCACAGAGGTTCTCAATAAATGCGTAAGCCATCTACATTCTATTAACAATCGCACTGTCCGTGCAATACGGGCCACCACCAGCTCCTTCACCTCTGGCAATGTGTGTGTGTGTGTGTGTGTACAATCTGATTACTAACACAATTTAGGGTAATCTTCAAACAACTGGGAGGGGAAAGGCAGTAATATGCTTGACGATCACAGTGCTATGAAGATCAGTCCAGTAGGTCAAGGTTCATGGCCAAGTGTACAGCCCATATGTCCTTGAACTCGTCACACTGGACACATTAGAATGTCTAACTGTCCTGTCCTGTCCCACATGCTGTTTAAATATAGGAAGGATGTTGTGCCTGCTTACCATTGCCTGTGTGTGTATGTTGCAGGATGTACAAAGAATTCACATCCTTGCTGCAGACATGGTTTAATAATAAATCTTCTATGTATGAAAGTATGAATATCTTTATTTATATAGAGCCATTCATGTACATAGTGTGTCACAGCAGTAAGACACGTGTCATCATTTAACACAGTGGGAATAAGCACATCACACATGACAGTAACAATAGGAAAGGGAATCCGTGGCCCTAAGAGCTTACAATCTAAGTGGTAATTAGAGAGAGCTTACAGAGACAGTAGGAAGGTGCATCTGAGATGTATAGTATCAGCCAGCGGAGTTGCCCATATGCTACGTTAAAGAGGTGTGTTTTTAAATGGGTCTTAAAGGTGGAGAGAGAGGGTGCCAGTCGGATATTGAGGGGAAGGGCATTCCAGAAAAGTGCGGGGAGGAGCATGTAGATCAAGAGAGGACTATAGGGCAGAGTTGTAGTTCCTGACCAGGTTGTCAGTCTGTAGCGGGCTGAGAGAGGAGAGGGAGGAGCGTAAAGTGGAGTCAAGAGCCGGTAGCTTAACGGAACGCAGGTTTCTGCAGAAGCCAGAGGTAGATGGAGGTGGAGAAGGGGAGAAGTGAGAGAGAAAACGAGATGAGGTGATAGTCAGAGAGAGGAAAGGGGGAAATGGAGAAGTCCGAGAGAGAAAAGTTTTTAGTGAAAACCAGGTCTAGGTAGTGGCCGTCCTTGTGGGTGCTGGTTGCAGTCCACTGTTGAAGGCCAAAAGAAGAGGTTAGAGAGAGAAAGCGGGCAGCCCAGGGGAGAGAGGGGTCATCAATGTGGCAGATGAAGTCCCCAAGGAGAAGAACAGGGGAGTCTGAGGAGAGAAAGAAAGAGAGCCAGGATTCAAAGTGAGAGATAGAGGGAGGGAGAAGGGAGATGAGTAGAGGTAGGTGGGCGATAGATGACCACCACATGGACAGGGAGAGGAGAGAAGATCTGGACAGTGTGAGCCTCAAAGGAAAGAGAGGGAGGAATAGGAAGGGTACAGTAAAGGCATCTCGAAGAGAGGAGGAGCCCCACGCCTCCACCCCTGCCACCAGGGCGCGGAGTGTGGGAGAAGGAAAGGCCACCATAGGAGAGGGCAGCTTCCAGAGCAGAGTCAGACTGAGTGAGCCAGGTCTCAGTTATACTGTAGCAAATAGGAGCAGAGAGAAAGAAGTCATGCACAGAGAGGAACTTGTTAGAAAGGAAGCGAGCATTCCAAAGGGCACAGGAGAACGGGAGAGAGGAGGGAGGGTGGCAGGGGATGGGTATGAGGTTAGAGAGGGTTTTACTCCACAAGCTGCATGTGGGAGGCGGGAATGCGATCACGTAGAAATAAGACAGGGACCAGGATTGGGAGATATATCCCCAGAAGCAAGGAAGAGAAGCAAGGTAAGAAAGCGGATGTCTGAGGAGGATTTGTAGGGGTGTGATTTAGAGCATACGGTGCAGCTGAATTGAGTTAAAGGGCGCAGATAGGAAAACAGTTAATGTGAACGGAGAAGTGGAGAAGGAAGGAGAGATGGGGAAATATGAATGTAGAAAGAAAAGTGTATTTGGAAAGAAGTGAGGTTAGAGCGAATATAAATAGCAGAGGATGCATGGCAGTGTTGAGTAGCCGTAGTTCTGGGCACTAAAAATGGAGTTAGGATAAGAGCAATGTACAAAATGTCAGAAATGCAATATATAAATGGCGGTGCTGCGTGTGAATGGCGGTGCTGCGTGTGAATGGCAGTGCTGCGTGTGAATGGAGGTGCTGCGTGTGAATGGCGGTGCTGCGTGTGAATGTCGATGCTGCGTGTGAATGGCGGTCCTGCGTGTGAATGGCGGTCATGCGTGTGAATGGCGGTGCTGCGTGTGAATGGCGGTGCTGCGTGTGAATGGCGGTGCTGCGTGTGAATGGCGGTGCAGCGTGTGAATGGCGGTCCTGCGTGTGAATGGCGGTCCTGTGTGTGAATGGCGGTGCTGCGTGTGAATGGCGGTGCAGCGTGTGAATGGCGGTCCTGCATGTGAATGGCGGTGCTGTGTGTGTATCTGCTGGCAGTGCTACGTGTGAATGGTGGGGTTGCATGTGAATAGCGGTGCAGCGTGTGAATGACGGATCTGCGTGTAAATGGCGGTGCTGCGTGTGAATGGCGGTCCTGCGTGTGAATGGCGGTGCTGCGTGTGAATGGCGGTCCTGCGTGTGAATGGCGGTGCAGCGTGTGACTGAAGGTCCTGCGTGTGAATGGCGTTCCTGCGTGTGAATGGCGGTGCTGCGTGTGATTGGCGGTCCTGCGTGTGAATGGCGGTGCTGCGTGTGAATGGCGGTGCTGCGTTGAATGGCGGTGCTGCGTTTGAATGGCGGTGCTGCGTGTGTGTATCTGCTGGCGGTGCTGCGTGTGAATGGCGGTCCTGCGTGTGAATGGCGGTGCTACGTGTGAATGGCTGTCCTGCGTGTGAATGGCGGTCCTGCGTGTGAATGGCGGTGCTGCGGTGGAATGGCGGTGCTGCGTGTGAATGGCGGTGCTGCGTGTGTGTATCTGCTGGCGGTGCTGCGTGTGTGTATCTGCTGGTGGTGCTGCGTGTGAATGGCGGTCCTGCGTGTGAATGGCGGTGCTGGGTGCGTGTATCTGCTGGCGGTGCTGCGTGTGAATAGCGGTGCTGGGTGTGTGTATCTGCTGGCGGTCCTGCGTGTGAATGGCGGTGCTGCTGTGAGTGTATCAAAAAAGTAAAAACAACTTTTATTTTCTAGATTTATATATTATACTGTACATACTACTGTAAGTTTATTTCAGCACTAAAAGAAACTTAATTTCAAGATTTATATATATGGTATGTCACATATTTATATATATATTTAAATGACCTTCACGGTGCCAACACCAAGCATACCACGGGCCCCCCCCACGCTCATCCCCTCTGTCTCCAGAATACACGTATACCCTTCTGTTGGAGGCGATGACAACCTGGTAAGCGCTAGGCCACGACAGGAAAAAAGCATCGTCCCAGACCATCTACCCCCGCCTGCTGCCAGAAGCACGCCAGCACCCAGGATTGTACGGCTCCCAGACATCATGCTGAACGACCTGCCCCAGAGTGTCCGGGAGAAATACAAGGTCAGGTGTGGTGGTCTACCTCAGGAAAATGCCCAGTTCATCTTTAAACACCACGTCAGTTTTGAGATGTGCAGCGAGTGGACCCAAAATATCAATTATGAAGGCAATAAATACAAGAAGGGTCTTCCTGTAAATTTAAGGAGAACAATTATGGACGAAGTGAAGCGCTATTTTAATGTTACCACGCTTCTTGCGAGAACCGTGAGAGACAGCATCAATGGCCTTTTGAGGCATACAAGGGCTCTTCCCTGGAGGTCCATCGACTTGTTTGATGACTACACTTTATCAATTTATTTACAAATAAAGATGCGCCGCCAATGTTTTTAATCTAAAAAAAAAACAAGTTGATTGTGTTATGCTTATTTTCTATTTTGCTTGTCTGGAGCTCGGCGAAGACAACGTGCAGGAAATACCCCCAGCCCTTGGTGCAGGAAACTCTCCCAGCAATACTGCCAGGTAAGACACAGTGCTCAAATCTATGCATGCCATGTCCCTTACCGCCAAACCCCCCAAAACTTAATGTAAAGCTCTAGTCCTAATGTAAAGTGCTATACCCCATGCCATGAATGCTTTGTCTTCCCCAACCCCCCCAAAAAGCAGAAGTTACTGTATAATAATGGACTATACTGGCATCATGTTTAATAGTTTTTTTTCATGTGTAGGTACAATGTAGTCATAATGTACTGTTCCCCATGTCATGCCCTTTCTCCGCTAAACCCCCCAAAAATCAGGATTGCATAAGATAGTATATTGTGAAGAAGAAAGAGACGGGATTGTAAATTTTGAAGAAGAGGCGACATTGTATTTTTGTATTATCCTGTACAAATACAATTTTTCATTCTTTAAATATACTTTTTGGTGTGTTCATGTTTTTACTGTTTAGACACTTACAGTAGTACTATACATAAAGTACTAAAGGCATTAAAATATATTGTATATAAATATCTCATTGACATACAGTACTGTATACAGTATACACATGTTGCAAATAAGGTGAATTTACTTTTTAGATACACATACAGAAGCACTATACTGTACATACAGTAATATCAAGTTGTTAAGGCATTTAAATATATAAATATGTGACCTACCGTATATAGAAATCTTGAAATTAAGTTTATTTTAGTGCGGATAAATACTTACAGTAGTATGTACAGTATACTATATAAATCTAGAAAATAAAAGTTGTTTTTACTATTTAGATACTCTAATCGCAGCACTTTACTAATGTACAGCAGATATCTAGCGACTCCATGAGAAAATGCACTGTATGTTACTGTACAGTAATTTAATTCTGAACAAGGTAACAGTACATAATGTCACGCATGCGCAGAAATGTGATGACACGCATATACGTTTCAACAAGGTTCCAATTTGACATACACGCATGCGCAGAAATGTGATGACACGCATATGCGTTTCAACAAGGTTCCAATTTGACATTCACACATGCGCGGAATATACAATTTACATTCGGAAGAAGAGGTGACGTTGTATTTGTATTATTAATTTTAACTGTATTATCCTGTACAAATAAAACATTTACTCGTTAAAAATACTTTTAAAAGAGTGAAAGGGCTCAGAGCACTGCTGATTGAAATCAGGCTGAAGGCAACATGCAGTAGAAAAAAACTTTTATTGCGGCATGACAGCCAGATAAAAAGACTTAGATATCCTCTGACGCGTTTCGTCTTACGACTTTGATAAAGTCGTAAGACGAAACGCGTCAGAGGATATCTAAGTCTTTTTTATCTAACGGCGAACTCAGTGTCTAAAAAGCTGTTTATTCTGATAGGGACTATATGATTCATGGGGACAAGAAACCAGGCTCATTTATTTATACTTTACAGGACTAATAACCACACTATGGTATAGCAATATCAACGTTGCATAACCCTACCAGGTGTCTGTTTGGAGCACCCAATTAGGGAATCTTCCCTTTCTCTGCTAAAAATACTTTTAGTTTTGTGTGTTCATAATTTGAATCTTCTACAGTTTGAGGATTTGTGTATGGCTAAGGAGCCTCAGAAAGGACTTCTTTCCCATGTATATGAAGTCATAGCGTTAATCTTCAAATTACAATTAGTGTACACACACTTGAAGTACTGTACGGGAATTAAAGACAGGTTTAATTGCAATTAGATTTTTAAGACAACAACTCGTGATCGCTAAAATTCAATTTTCTGCACTCGATCAAAATGCTAGTAAACTCGCGTCTTAACGCGTGAAAATTTCAAGAAATCACGCACCAAGACCGGGTGTACCAAGGAATTCAACCCGCGAAATGATCGGATAACGGCCGCTGCACTATCCAATAAAACTCCAATATTTGTGAAGGAAGTGTGTTCATGAGAGGGAATGCGGGGAGATGATTTCCAGGCTGCGAGAAGACGACTTTAGATTTATTCTTTGCTGCATATATCTCTGAGGATCACTCACTGAGACTGTATGCGCTGCTATGCATGGGCTCTGACAATGCTCCACCTGTCAGGGAGAACTAACAATGTATCAGAGAAAAGCTGCAGCATTCTGACACTGAGGATCTCTAGTGTGCCTGATACAAAAATGGCCTCACTTGTCTAATCTGGTCAGGCCAGTAGGTGGCAGCACTGCTCTAGTTAATTGATGGAGTGAATATGGCTGCAATAATGCTTTTTGTTTGACTACAGTAGGGCCCTGTTTCTAGGCGCCCCGCTTTTCGGCGATCCGCCGTTACGGTGGTACCAAGAAGGGGGCCGCCGTGTCTGCGCATGCGCAGAACGGGGACGTCCGAGGTCGCACATGTGCAGAACAGGGGGTGCCGAGGTTGCGCATGCGCAGAACGTAGGTCGCCCAGAAGGTGAAAATCGCTTTCCGGCGATTTTCGCTTCGCGGCGGAACCATAGAACGGAACCCGCCACATGAGCAGGGCCTACCTGTATTTAGATTGTGTTGAGACAATGAACCAAATGTATCCCAGAAAGATAAGTACTGCGGGTTCTCCTCATAAACCATTTAAATGTCAGAGATTTATTTTGCTCTGTAATTGGCTAGTTCTTTAATGTATATATACATATATATATATATATATATTTTAATGGCATTTGAGATTAAAGCAGTAAAACGTGAAATAGTATGTTTTTTTAAATAAATCAGTAGTATTAGATAACAGTGACTGTTTTTAAAATAATAATAATAATAATTATTATATTATTATTTTATTCAACTCTTATTGCCATTTTAATGAGTTTTAAAGCATCCATTGATTTCTATAGCAGGTTGTAGCCCACCTCCCCAGCAGTGCAAGATATTGTCAACACTTTCTTGTTTGTGATTTGTTGCCAATGTTCCCAGCAGCTTGAGCTGCAAACTGTAACAATAACGTTACCTTAGTAACATAAGGATACATTGTATCTGCTGAGTTACACTGACTGAAGGATTGAGTTGAAACTGAAGGCACACAATCAGGATTTTGACAGATTTATAACAGGAGCACCAAACGCTTGCCAGCTTAGGTAAGAATGTAGAATTATACATTGCCACACGCTTTACATATAAAAGGAGAAAAAATGAAAGAAAATAAAAAGGGGGAAAGTACTATTGCTGCTTAAAGGACCAAAACAGCACCTTTACAAGGAATAATACAATGCTTGGATAGGGGCTCAATGAGGTGAGCCTGATCCCGTGATTTAGACAATTCACAATAGTCATATTGAAGAAGCCTGCAAAAATCGAACACAAATATGATCCACGCTTTATAACCTTTGCTCTCAGAGGCAGGAAACCCCAGTGGTGCTTTAAGCCTCTGCAGTTTGTTTCTCATCTCGTTGTACGAGTTGTAAATTGCTGATTCCTTTTTACCCCTTTATTGCAGAATTATCCTGTAACAAATTGCTTTGCATGAAAGCTAATAGGCCAACAAGAATTATGCTTCATAGATCTAATAAAAACCTTAGAAGTGCATTCTTGCACAATACCAGTTGGAGAACAGATCGAAGAGGTTTTGAAAGCTCAACGCGCAAACTATTACATTTACAAAGATATCTCGGTCCCCTACAATACAATAATCGGCGGAGAAGAGACCTGAGAGGCTCTGAAAGCCCTGTATACTATAATTCCACCTCTGAAGATCTCACTAATTGGGGCCTTAAATCCAGGGCCGGTTAAAAAAAACTGGGTGGTCGCCTAGAGAAGGGGAGCTCAACTTCAGTCC
Organism: Ascaphus truei; assembly: GCF_040206685.1. NCBI lineage: Eukaryota > Metazoa > Chordata > Amphibia > Anura > Ascaphidae > Ascaphus > Ascaphus truei. Next base: position 6,742,567 of record NC_134501.1, read on the forward strand.
CCAAGACCCCCCACAAGGTCAGGTTTTAAGGATATCCCTGCTTCAGCACAGGTGGCTCAACCTTTGATTGAGCCACTGATTGAGCCACCTGTGCTGAAGTAGGCATATCCTTAAAACCTGACCTGTTGGTGGCCCTTGAGGATGAGAGTTGCCCACCCCTGTATTAAACACAACGTGTTGCTGTGCACAGGTCAGGAGACTTCCACGGCAATTGCTAGGAAGGACCTACACCCACCGTGAGCAGAGCTGCATTGCTGCCGATTGTTATGTGCACAGTATTGGTGACTCTGCATCCCCTGCGGGATTTGGTGGCCATTTTTATTTTCCAAATAAAAAACTCTGTACCAGCTTAGGATGCTCTGCTTTCTACCTCATCTGGTGCTGAACCTCTGACCTCGCCCGTCAAAGAGCGGACATTAAATTATAATATAATGACCCCTCTCCCTATTGATTACAGCAACCGATGGGATGAGTAAAACAGACGGCATAAGATTGGCCTAAAGGTAGGGAAGAAGTATCTCAAAGTAAAGCCGGGTTATGAGTGTGAGAGAGACTCCCGTGAGTGAATGTTATATGCTTTTAGCACATACATAAAGCTCTAGAATGGGACAAAACCAACGTGGGTTTAGGTTGAACTTCCAGGTTTACTGTATGTGGCATAATATATTCTTGAACAGCACTATATATCTAATCTGCTGGGGCTTAATTTACAATTTAACTTGATTTATGGATGCTGAGCACTAAACATTCTCTGGGCTGCTCCATCTAGCAAAAGCCTCGTTCCCCTCCTCCTCCTCTTGCTTAGAATAGCTTATTAAATGGGTTAGAACAGGGCTGGCCAACGCCAGTCCTCGAGGGCCACCGACCGGCCAGGTTTTATGGATATCCCTGCTTCGACTGAGCACTGATTGAGCCACGTGCTGAAGCAGGGATATCCTTAAAACCTGTTGGTAGCCCTTGAGGACTGGAGTTGGCCACTCATATTAGATTTGTGACCTTGTTTAGGAAGTTTGAAACCCATCTTTGTGTGACCTCAGGCAAGTCTCCATCTCCTTGTGCCTCAGATTGCAAGCTCACAATCGCCCTGTACTTATATCATTACACTACACAGGTTACCGTACACACCGCTATATATTGCATAACTAACAGGGGGAACATGTCCCTTTTGCAACATCACTGGATTTAACTCTCAAAAACATGAACCCATTACCAGCCGACCTATGGATTGGGAAGAAATGTCGTGGTGCTATTGAGGGGTTAACTGCCCCAAATTCCCTAATAACCAAATAAAGAAAAGATGCATCGAGATATGACTGAAAGACATTTATTTTCTCCTTTTTTTTTGTTTTGGTTTTAGCAACAAAATAAATACAAATTAAGTACAATAAAAATAATTTATACAATCAGAGGTGGCGCTAGCCAACAAATGAATAAATACAGGTAGTTTTACACAAATATAAATATATATCTGTATGTCACTTTTTAGGAACTCAAAACACATACATAATTTATATCATTTTCCCATTTAAATCACAATTTGAATTAAGCACCATTTGTTTAAACAGTTTCTACACAGAATACATACAGACGTTTGAGGGGGAAAAACTTCAAAGTCAAAATCTATGCTCAGAAACTGAGAACTGTCACAAAATATTAAATAAATAGTAAAAAATAATAATCCAAAACAGAACATATTCGTACACTTTAAAACACATTAATAAATTACTTCCGTTTAAATAGTCCATAAATAAATATCAATTTGCTTTACATTACAAAAAATAATTAGAATAATTAGAATAATTAGAACAATAAATAGGTTAATAATTATGACAATAAAAATCGTACAGAAGAGATTTTTGCTTTAACAGGAAAACATGCTTGAAAAGACACCGTAAGAATAAATATTATTTAACCAGTAGAACGCTATATTATAGCATTACGGAATAAAGCACTTGGATTCGAAAATACACTTTCTTCTGTTATTGAAAAGGGATTTGACTTGAAATAGTCTCACATGTTAATTTTAACCTTTGTAGTGCTGCAGGGATCTGCTATGCTGAATATCGCAATGATGAAGCCTGCCAGATATTCTATGCAATCCAATGCAGCAGGCCCCTACATTATCCTGCATTGCGGCTCAGTAGTAAGCCAGGCATCTGTTACTGCTAGTTCAGTTAGCCAGTAGGCCATAATCTCGCTTCCCACTGCATGATGGGTAATGGCAGTGCAAGTCTTCTACACATGCTCTAGCTTTCCTTATACACAGAGCCCCCACAAGCAGGACTCAGTGCTCTTCAGATCTGCTCTCTTTCTTGACTCCAATGAAGACATATTCCAGCACTGAAGGGGTCAAGTAGAAGACCCCATAACATCTCCTAAGAGCCTCTCTGTGTACAGGATGTGAACTCAGAGGAACAACCAACATTGGGGTCACAAAATCTCATCAAGGGTCTTTAATCCTTCACTACCAGAGGTGTACAGCAAATGTAAGGGATGCCCTTATATGTTTACATATATAGCCCTAACTGTGCACTATGCAGAATTAGGTTGGATGCTTAATGCACAACTCTCTGAGCCGTCCGTATAATTAACTACAAAGGTATCATTCTCTACTTTCCAGCTGAAGAGAAGTGACCTCAATCCATCCTACATCAGAAGATAACATTATCTCCGTCATTTACCTCCCTAGACAAGGTCCTAATTTGGCTCTGCCCAAAATTCACAATGTGGTTGCTCCTCTGTACTAATGAGACCTGTTCGAGACACATTTCAAGATTCAGCAAACTACAAAACAATTAACCAGCAAAAATAAATAAATGTTTTATAACAAACAAACAAGACTCTGTGTGACATGGTCACAACACAGGGTGTGTATCCAGCAGCAGAGGAAGCGGGACTCCATGGGAGTATTCCAGTTCCTCTCTAGGCTGACTTAATATTTAGGTAAGGCACATGTACATCCCACAGGGACTTTCAGGTATTCCAACTCAAAGGTGTAGGCAGATGCCTTGTGTGGGCAGGGTTTCCTACGCAGGACCAGCATGGTCTGGTAGATCTGCACAGAATTCAGAGATAAGTTTTCTTTGCCTGAGATGCCTTTGATGCAGCCGGAGCACAGACACTCCGCGAACGCCAGCTTCTGTGGGTACCGGTTCTCATCGATATCGATCCTACAGGAGAAAAGAGATGGGTCAGAGATTGAGTCATTGGGGATGAGCGACCACAGTGCATTTTAATACTCATGTTCCATGAGAAAGCTGATTACTAACATGACATTTTAGTCAATGTTGACTGGTGTCCTTTGGAACTTGCTGCTGTGATAACATGGAGGATGAACGGCCCCCAAACATATTTTGGCTTAAAAAACATAAATCCTAACCATCACTGCTCCCAGGAGCATTACTTACCGGTATGACCATGGTGAGATGGAGCGTTCGTTAAGAGGTACACTGTCAGAGGAAGAGGAGGATTTCAGATTTGGGCAGACTCTCTCTGGCTCCCTCCGGCGTCTCCTCCTGTCCTTATTCTCTTCCAGCTTGTGGACCAAAGATACTGCCGGGTACCTTTCCCAGTGCATGTTCCTCCCAACAAAGGGCTGCAGAAGTTCTGGAGATACTATCTCTAGCTGCTCCTGGGTGAAGCAGAGGTGCTGGTGCTGGTGGTTGTGGTGATGGGGGTTCCCAGGTCTGGGTCCCTTCACGGCCTCACAGGCTTTCATACACAGAAAGGCCAACAAACACACTGACCACTGAAAAAAAAGAAACAAAATTAATTAGCACTTTTGATAAAAACACCAATTATCCAAACTATCGAATATCCACCACTGCTGGGCTTTATATATTTAGGTACCGCCCCCTGTATTCTCCTATTTATTGCAGATACATTGCCTGATCAGCTTGATTAATGAATCTGTTTTGTAGGACACTCATCTACCAGTGTACCATGCTTGAATGATAAAATCCAGATTTACAGGGGAGAATAATAGTGGACAATGGCGCAAAGCTCCTTAAACAACATTTTTAAAAGGCTAAGCTCTAATTCTAAGAACAGAAAAGGAGAGAGTTTTACTAACAAACTCTTTAAAAAAAATAAAAAAAATGGAAGTTTAGGGTAATGAAAAAGTAATAGTACTTTGTAGCTGCACATTTATGCTATGAATCCTTACCATTTTACACAGGAAATCCATGGCACAATAACTCAGGTCTTGGCTAACAGTGCTGATGAGACAAATCTTCCCTGTTAATTTCCTATTAGACACCTTATCACAGCTACTGACTACCTGTAGTTCTTTACCTGTCTTATATACTCCGGAGCACCTGCCTCGGAAACTCCAGGTGAGACAAACCAAAGTAGCACTGCCTTCCCCTTGCGTAAAAGGAAGTTTAAATTTACATTCACTTCCTTGTCAACTACAGGTGACCTGCTGGATACACTGAGAATTTCAGGGCTCTGAACAGAAGAGCTGGATTTTATTTCTACTTCAGAAACTAATGGGATTTGTCATTTCTGAGGTATATCACAATAAACTGTTACATTAAATACGACCAGGGGCTCACAGCTCGAAACAATGTGACTTTTTTTTACAACTCAGTCCTGTCTTTAGTGAATAAACAGCACGCTGTACGGAGTTTGAGCATTTCCAACACTATCTTCTTTATCTCTGGAATGAACATTTCTTTTTAGGCTAAGCAAAGGGGGCTTAATTTCAGTCCCCAAGCCCCCCCCACCCAACAGGTCAGGTTTTCAGGATAACCCATCTTCAGCACAGGTGTCTCAATCTGATTGAGCCACCTGTGCTGAAGCTGGGATTGAGCCACCTGTGCTGACGCAGGGATATCCTGGAAACCTGATCTGATGGAAGCTCTTGAGGACTGTAGTTGGCTACCACTGAGCTAAGATGTAGGTTGCATGGCATTTAACCACTTTGTTGACAAAGGCTTAAAAAAATCAAAATGGGGCATTAATCTACAATTATCGTATCTGCCCATGTTTAGGAGGTGTGAGATTAGGAAACCCGTGTTTAGGTGTGAGATTAGGGTGCCCGTGTTTAGGTGTGTGATTAGGGAGCCCGTGTTTAGGTGTGTGATTAGGAAACCCGTGTTTAGGTGTGAGATTAGGAAACCCGTGTTTAGGTGTGAGATTAGGGTGCCCGTGTTTAGGTGTGTGATTAGGGAGCCCGTGTTTAGGTGTGAGATTAGGAAACCCGTGTTTAGGTGTGAGATTAGGGTGCCCGTGTTTAGGTGTGAGATTAGGAAACCCGTGTTTAGGTGTGAGATTAGGAAACCCGTGTTTAGGTGTGAGATTAGGAAACCCGTGTTTAGGTGTGAGATTAGGAAACCCGTGTTTAGGTGTGAGATTAGGGTGCCCGTGTTTAGGTGTGTGATTAGGGAGCCCGTGTTTAGGTGTGAGATTAGGAAACCCGTGTTTAGGTGTGAGATTAGGGTGCCCGTGTTTAGGTGTGTGATTAGGGAGCCCGTGTTTAGGTGTGTGATTAGGAAACCCGTGTTTAGGTGTGAGATTAGGAAACCCGTGTTTAGGTGTGAGATTAGGGTGCCCGTGTTTAGGTGTGTGATTAGGGAGCCCGTGTTTAGGTGTGAGATTAGGAAACCCGTGTTTAGGTGTGAGATTAGGGTGCCCGTGTTTAGGTATGTGATTAGGTAGCCCGCGTTTAGGTGTGTGATTAGGGAGCCCGTGTTTAGGTGTGAGATTAGGAAACCCGTGTTTAGGAGGTGTGAGATTAGGGTGCCCGTGTTTAGGTGTGAGATTAGGAAACCCATGTTTAGGAGGTGTGAGATTAGGGAGCCCATGTTTAGGAGGTGTGAGATTAGGAAACTCGTGTTTAGGAGGTGTGTGATTAGGGAGCCCATGTTTAGGTGTGAGATAATGAAACCCATGTTTAGGAGGTGTGAGATTAGGAAACTCGTGTTTAGGAGGTGTGTGATTAGGGAGCCCGTGTTTAGGAGGTGTGTGATTAGGGAGCCCATGTTTAGGTGTGAGATAATGAAACCCATGTTTAGGAGGTGTGAGATTAGGAAACCCGTGTTTAGGAGGTGTGAGATTAGGGAGCCCATGTTTAGGAGGTGTGAGATTAGGGAGCCCATGTTTAGGAGGTGTGAGATTAGGAAGCCCATGTTCAGGAGGTGTGAGATTAGGGAGCCCATGTTTAGGAGGTGTGAGATTAGGAAACCCGTGTTTAGGAGGTGTGAGATTAGGGAGCCCATGTTTAGGAGGTGTGAGATTAGGAAGCCCATGTTTAGGAAGTGTGTGATTAGGGAGCCCGTGTTTAGGTGTGAGATTAGGAAACCCATGTTTAGGAGGTGTGAGATTAGGAAATCCATGTTTAGGAGGTGTGAGATTAGGAAACCCGTGTTTAGGAGGTGTGTGATTAGGGAGCCCATGTTTAGGAGGTGTGAGATTAGGAAACCCGTGTTTAGGAGGTGTGAGATTAGGGTGCCCGTGTTTAGGTGTGTGATTAGGAAGCCCATGTTTAGGTGTAAGATTAGGAAGCCCATGTTTAGGTGGTGTGAGATTAGGAAAACCATGTTTAGGAGGTGTGTGATTAGGGAGCCCATGTTTAGGAGGTGTGAGATTAGGGAGCCCATGTTTAGGAGGTGCGAGATTAGGGAGCCCATGTTTAGGAGGTGTGAGATTAGGGAGCCCATGTTTAGGAGGTGTGAGATTAGGGAGCCCATGTTTAGGAGGTGTGAGATTAGGGAGCCCATGTTTAGGAGGTGTGAGATTAGGAAAACCATGTTTAGGAAGTGTGTGATTAGGGAGCCCATGTTTAGGAGGTGTGAGATTAGGGAGCCCATGTTTAGGAGGTGCGAGATTAGGGAGCCCATGTTTAGGAGGTGTGTGATTAGGGAGCCCATGTTTAGGAGGTGTGAGATTAGGAAAACCATGTTTAGGTGTGAGATTAGGGAGCCCATGTTTAGGAGGTGTGTGATTAGGGAGCCCATGTTTAGGAGGTGTGAGATTAGGGAGCTCATGTTTAGGAGGTGTGTGATTAGGGAGCCCATGTTTAGGAGGTGTGAGATTAGGGAGCCCATGTTTAGGAGGTGTGTGATTAGGGAGCCCATGTTTAGGAGGTGTGAGATTAGGGAGCTCATGTTTAGGTGTGAGATTAGGGAGCCCATGTTTAGGAGGTGTGTGATTAGGGAGCCCATGTTTAGGAGGTGTGTGATTAGGAAGACCATGTTTAGGAGGTGTGAGATTAGGGAGCCCATGTTTAGGAGGTGTGAGATTAGGGAGCCCATGTTTAGGAAGTGTGTGATTAGGGAGCCCACGTTTAGGAGGTGTGAGATTAGGGAGCCCATGTTTAGGAGGTGTGTGATTAGGGAGCCCATGTTTAGGAGGTGTGAGATTAGGGAGCCCATGTTTAGGAGGTGTGAGATTAGGGAGCCCATGTTTAGGAGGTGTGAGATTAGGGATCCCATGTTTAGGTGGTGTGAGATTAGGAAAACCATGTTTAGGAGGTGTGTGATTAGGAAAACCATGTTTAGGAGGTGTGAGATTAGGGAGCCCATGTTTAGGAGGTGTGAGATTAGGGAGCCCATGTTTAGGAGGTGTGTGATTAGGAAGCCCATGTTTAGGAGGTGTGAGATTAGGGAGCCCATGTTTAGGTGGTGTGAGATTAGGAAAACCATGTTTAGGAGGTGTGTGATTAGGAAAACCATGTTTAGGAGGTGTGAGATTAGGGAGCCCATGTTTAGGAGGTGTGAGATTAGGGAGCCCATGTTTAGGAGGTGTGTGATTAGGGAGCCCATGTTTAGGAAGTGTGTGATTAGGGAGCCCATGTTTAGGAGGTGTGAGATTAGGGAGCCCATGTTTAGGAGGTGTGAGATTAGGGAGCCCATGTTTAGGTGTGAGATTAGGGAGCCCATGTTTAGGAGGTGTGAGATTGGGGAGCCCATGTTTAGGAGGTGTGAGATTAGGGAGCCCATGTTTAGGAGGTGTGTGATTAGGGAGCCCATGTTTAGGTGTGTGATTAGGGAGCCCATGTTTAGGAGGTGTGAGATTAGGGAGCCCATGTTTAGGAGGTGTGAGATTAGGGAGCCCATGTTTAGGAGGTGTGAGATTAGGGAGCCCATGTTTAGGAGGTGTGTGATTAGGAAGCCCATGTTTAGGAAGTGTGTGATTAGGGAGCCCATGTTTAGGAGGTGTGAGATTAGGGAGCCCATGTTTAGGAGGTGTGAGATTAGGGAGCCCATGTTTAGGAGGTGTGAGATTAGGGAGCCCATGTTTAGGAGGTGTGGGATTAGGGAGCCCATGTTTAGGAGGTGTGAGATTAGGGAGCCCATGTTTAGGTGGTGTGAGATTAGGAAAACCATGTTTAGGAGGTGTGTGATTAGGAAAACCATGTTTAGGAGGTGTGAGATTAGGGAGCCCATGTTTAGGAGGTGTGAGATTAGGGAGCCCATGTTTAGGAGGCGTGTGATTAGGAAGCCCATGTTTAGGAGGTGTGAGATTAGGGAGCCCATGTTTAGGAGGTGTGAGATTAGGAAAACCATGTTTAGGAGGTGTGAGATTAGGGAGCCCATGTTTAGGAGGTGTGAGATTAGGGAGCCCATGTTTAGGAGGTGTGTGATTAGGGAGCCCATGTTTAGGTGGTGTGAGATTAGGGAGCCCATGTTTAGGTGGTGTGAGATTAGGGAGCCCATGTTTAGGAGGTGTGAGATTAGGGAGCCCATGTTTAGGAGGTGCGTGATTAGGGAGCCCATGTTTAGGTGTGAGATTAGGGAGCCCATGTTTAGGAGGTGTGAGATTAGGAAACCCATGTTTAGGAGGTGTGTGATTAGGAAGCCCATATTTAGGAGGTGTGAGATTAGGGAGCCCATGTTTAGGAGGTGTGAGATTAGGGAGCCCATGTTTAGGAGGTGTGAGATTAGGGAGCCCATGTTTAGGAGGTGTGAGATTAGGGAGCCCATGTTTAGGAGGTGTGAGATTAGGGAGCCCATGTTTAGGAGGTGTGAGATTAGGGAGCCCATGTTTAGGAGGTGTGAGATTAGGGAGCCCATGTTTAGGAGGTGTGTGATTAGGGAGCCCATGTTTAGGAGGTGTGTGATTAGGGAGCCCATGTTTAGGAGGTGAGAGATTAGGGAGCCCATGTTTAGGAGGTGAGAGATTAGGGAGCCCATGTTTAGGTTGTGTGAGATTAGGGAGCCCATGTTTAGGAGGTGTGAGATTAGGGAGCCCATGTTTAGGAGGTGTGAGATTAGGGAGCCCATGTTTAGGAGGTGTGTGATTAGGGAGCCCATGTTTAGGAAGTGTGTGATTAGGGAGCCCATGTTTAGGAGGTGTGAGATTAGGGAGCCCATGTTTAGGAGGTGTGAGATTAGGGAGCCCATGTTTAGGAGGTGTGAGATTAGGGAGCCCATGTTTAGGAGGTGTGAGATTGGGGAGCCCATGTTTAGGAGGTGTGAGATTAGGGAGCCCATGTTTAGGAGGTGTGTGATTAGGGAGCCCATGCTTAGGTGTGTGATTAGGGAGCCCATGTTTAGGAGGTGTGAGATTAGGGAGCCCATGTTTAGGAGGTGTGAGATTAGGGAGCCCATGTTTAGGAGGTGTGAGATTAGGGAGCCCATGTTTAGGAGGTGTGTGATTAGGAAGCCCATGTTTAGGAAGTGTGTGATTAGGGAGCCCATGTTTAGGAGGTGTGAGATTAAGGAGCCCATGTTTAGGAGGTGTGAGATTAGGGAGCCCATGTTTAGGAGGTGTGAGATTAGGGAGCCCATGTTTAGGAGGTGTGGGATTAGGGATCCCATGTTTAGGAGGTGTGAGATTAGGGAGCCCATGTTTAGGAGGTGTGGGATTAGGAAACTGTGTTTAGGAGGTGTGTGATTAGGGATTCCATGTTTAGGAGGTGTGAGATTAGGGAGCCCATGTTTAGGAGGTGTGAGATTAGGGATCCCATGTTTAGGAGGTGTGGGATTAGGGATCCCATGTTTAGGAGGTGTGAGATTAGGGATTCCATGTTTAGGAGGTGTGAGATTAGGGAGCCCATGTTTAGGAGGTGTGGGATTAGGAAACTGTGTTTAGGAGGTGTGTGATTAGGAAGCCCGTGTTTAGGAGGTGTGAGATTAGGGATTCCATGTTTAGGAGGTGTGTGATTAGGAAACCCGTGTTTAGGTGTGAGATTAGGGATTCCATGTTTAGGAGGTGTGAGATTAGGGATCCCGTGTTTAGGAGGTGTGAGATTAGGGATTCCATGTTTAGGAGGTGTGTGATTAGGAAGCCCGTGTTTAGGTGTGAGATTATGGATTCCATGTTTAGGAGGTGTGAGATTAGGAAACCCGTGTTTAGGAGGTGTGAGATTAGGGATTCCATGTTTAGGAGGTGTGAGATTAGGGAGCCCATGTTTAGGAGGTGTGAGATTAGGGAGCCCATGTTTAGGAGGTGTGGGATTAGGAAACTGTTTAGGAGGTGTGAGATTAGGGAGCCCATGTTTAGGAGGTGTGAGATTAGGGATCCCATGTTTAGGAGGTGTGGGATTAGGGATCCCATGTTTAGGAGGTGTGAGATTAGGGAGCCCATGTTTAGGAGGTGTGGGATTAGGAAACTGTGTTTAGGAGGTGTGTGATTAGGAAACCCGTGTTTAGGAGGTGTGAGATTAGGGATTCCATGTTTAGGAGGTGTGTGATTAGGAAACCCGTGTTTAGGAGGTGTGAGATTAGGGATTCCATGTTTAGGAGGTGTGTGATTAGGAAGCCCGTGTTTAGGTGTGAGATTAGGGGGACCATTATAAACATTACACTAATAATTTGCAGTTACTAGTACTAGTTGAAATAAGAAAATACACACAGTAATTCTATTTTAATTTAAATTGTATCAGGTGGGTGTATAAAAAAAAAATGAAACAAAATGTGCCGATTTGATGTTTTTATACACACCACAAATTTTTGAAAGGTTTGTATTAATTTAACACCATTTGACGCATACTGTTTTGTACAGTATATTTGCATACAAATTAATAAAGGGATAGAGGTCACCATCTAGGGTACAGGTTGTACATGTACCGAACCCATCTGCTCTTGAACACCCTGATGGCATAAAAGGACAGATTGCCCAAGCCGGGCAGCGGTGTCGACAGACAAATGCAGCAACGGGCAAAGGACAGAACAGCACAATTACGTACACAAATTAAGTACATGTGGTCTTACAGGCTTGCCAACCCTGTACAAGAGACAAATATAATTAAATACTATGTATAAATGTACTTATGGATGACACAGATCTATCCATTGTAATACAGGGTGTCCCAAAATTAACACACACAAGTGCCCCCCATTTAAATTGAAATCCTCCATGTCATTTACATGTATATCTATTAGTGGTTGGTTAGAGGGGGGCAGCCCAGCCTTAGCTATATTGCTGGCATTGTACTTCACATTGCAGGTGGGCCTGGGAAAGGGTTAACTTTGCAGCAGGTCTTCCCAACCCTGCCAGAGGAATGCCTGCAATGTTTAATGATTGACCTGTCTGCGACAACTCTAATTATCTAGATTGCTTGGATTCTTTTTGCCAGTGAGGAAGGTCTCATGTTTCAGGTCATCTCGGCTGTGTGGGTCACTTTACACTGAGGGACAGCTTTGCCAAAAGCAGATAGGGTTAATTTATTTACACTTCACCCCTTAATGGCTGAAGCATTGCAGGCACCTGTGATGTGAAAGTGCTCAATGGGCCGTCACATCTAGATGAGCAGCACCTTCAGGCATGATCAAATACAAACTCAGGATCACGACTCACGGCAGGAAAGTCTTCGACGAGATCAAATGTAACATACTTGGATGTAGTTGAGAGATGAAGTAGCTGTATCGGTCCTAGAGAGTATAAATTAGTAAGGCACCAGCATTCATGTACTTGAAGAAGAGACTTGTGAGGCTCTGAAACTTCTGTAGACTCTAATTTCACCTACTGTATAAAGAACGCTCACCAAGATCTTCCAATCTATAACAAATGTACATATTTGTATCAAATATGATCTGAAAGACATTTTTTCCGGATGTATTTACGCGTTAAGAGTGCCTTTATGACGTTCCAGGTACTTTCATGGGACCTGCTCGTTTTCTTGGGGCAGATTGGGCTGACCCAATAGGGAGTGGCGTGCTCTCCACTTCAGTTTTTGACATCCAGGCACCTGTTGCCCCATGTAATCACTACTCTAGGACAGGGGTGGGGAACTCCAGTCCTCAAGGGCCACCAACAGGTTTTCAGGATATCCCTGCTTCAGCACAGGTATCTCATAGTGACTGAGCCAATGTGCTGAGGCTGGGATATCCTGAAAATATCACCTGTTGGCGGCCCTTGAGGACTGGAGTTGCCCAAGCCTGGTCTAGGAGCAGTTACAGGACCTGGAAGTCCCGGAGGTCCAGTGGCACCAGAACCTGGCACTGCAGAGGTTAAAGCCGCATTCCCACCAGATAATAAAAACAAAGTTACCTAAACAGCGTTGTTTTTAACACTGGGAACTTCACGCTTCCCCAGATACTCACCAGTTTATCTCCCAGTGCTTATTCATGGCATTTAAATGGTTGTCCAATAGGAAGCTGCAGACAATGACATGGCGGCTTCCTATTGGCTCGCGGGACCCATGAGGATTGGTGTCTACATTGAATTTCCGAAAGCAGTAGAACTCGTAACTAAACCAGTAAATCTCTGAGGAACCAGGGTACACCGGTGCTAAAAACAGCGAGGTTCAACTCTGGGGAACCCCCATGTTCCAACGCGTTATAAAAAATAAATGGTGCAAGCGTTCATGGTAACAACTGTGAACCAATGCAGAGACACGGAGAAACGGAGAAAACGTACAGATAGACAACAGAAGTGTTTTATCAAAATACTTTATTTCAAGGGATTGATCCACCCCCCGTCCCCCCCCAAAATGGACCATGTCAGTAGACCGCCATCCCAACATATATTGCTGCATTGGTTTATGTCATGTTTGTTTTTGACTCCTGCCCCCTTTCTTTACCAACTAAAACAACCTATTGCTTAAAAAAAAATAAAGACATGTCTAATTCCCGACCAAAAAAAGAAAAAATATTTAGTTTAGCCTTCCTATGAGGTCAGGATGGACAGGCGGAGGGGAGAAGAGAGGTACCGAGGTCACGGACAGCTGGAGCAGTGAAGGGCTCGCTGAAGAGAGATGCTTTGCCAGAGACATTGAATAAACATCACAACAAAAAAATAAAAATAGGCTGAAAAATAAACTCAAACAAGGGGAGGAGAGATCAAAGAACATCATTAGCTCATCTAGATTTGGTTTCTCTCGTTCTGGACCTTGACAACAGGCGTTACTGTGGTATAACCAGATTACAGTGATGAAGATGTCGGGAAACTGCGGGCCTCCAAGAAACTTTTCTTTAAAGCAGGCCTTCTTGTTCAGCAAATTTTAAAAAGAACTTGTGGCCGAAATAAATGAGGGAAAGGGGCTTCCATAACTCCAAAATCCAATGTGGCCACATTCACGCTCAAATTGTACGTATAAAAACACAGAAGTCTCTATATTTTGCCTCTGAGCCGCTGCAGCGCTATACTTTGCCGGGGATTTTGGCTCGTTTGCGCGCAATAGCGTCTTCCACGGCTTTGAGCTGCTTCAACAGTTCCTCCCTGCGAGACAACGTGCTGGGTTTTCCAGGCTTGGTGCCTGGGGCCATGGGCGCAGTCTCCGGTCCTTTGCCTGGGATGCTGGTCACTTTGCTTGAGCCCTTAGACTGTGGAGACAGCGGACGTTTCCTACTGAAGGAAGAATCAGACGATTAGACAGATGGAGTGTAACTAGGTCTTAAGAGTAGAACAGTAGTAATAGAACCTGGTGTCTGTGTCAGCGCCCCTTGTGGCCTAGGCTAATTAAGTTATCGCCATGTGCCTGTTTTGGGGGTCGCTAAATTCTAGGTACAATGCTGTGTACACTGTGAATGCAATAAAAGAAAACATATATATCATGATTAAAGCTATAGGACCTTTGGACATGGGATATGTATTTACCTGTGCCACATGGATTGATAGGTTTCTGCAGAGTATTGCGCAGCAACTCAAATTATAAACAGTCTGGCTCTGTCTCTTACAATAAGGTAAATCAATCGCGCTCCAAAATCAGGCCCAAAAGAATTCAAGAGTGAGTCCATGTTTCATGCAGATTGCCCAAGCCTGAGTCATTAACACACACATCAGTGTTTAAATGGGCAACGTGCAAACTTAATAAGCCATTTCTACATTCTTCCCTATAAAGTTTTAGCAAACACGGTAACTTGTATAAGTGAGTAAAGAGCACGCGACGTACAGTATATAATGGCGGATGTTACATTGTTGTAGAGTTACGATCTTGAACTTTGTTGCTGGCTCTGAATGAACTCTGCAAACCAGGCCCATTACGGTTATGCAATGTAGAGTAAGTGTCAGGGACCAGATACCGTACGTGGGGATTATTGCACACGGTCACACATGGGGCGAGAGATACCATCACATCTCACACCAATACACCGATCACACACCTGTCCGTCTGATTGGGAGCTGGCTTCGGGTTTTGCAACCGCTGACGGTCCTGTTTTGGTGAAGGCGGTTTTCCAACTTGCCTACGGTCTCGCATTGCTGTCAGATCAGGGTTACAAAACATGGGGTTGTTAGGCGGAAGACGGAGGTTTTTCGCATTAAAAGACTTGTATGGAGAGGGAATTGAGAGCAAAAGTCTTCAACCAGCGCAAAATGACAAGTGTGGAGCAAAACTCCTCTGAATGAACACAAACTTCCCACACCATTAGGCCAGGGGTGGCAAACTACCAATCCTAAGGGCCATCACCAGGCCAGGTATTAGGGATATCACTGCTTCAGCACACGTGGCTCAATCTGTGGCTCAGTCAACGACCTGTGCTGAAGCAGGGATATCCCCAATACCTGGCCTGTTGGTGGCCCTTGAGGACTGGTAGATGGCCACTTCTGCTATAAATCTTATCCGCCGAGGCTCATCGCGAATCTCACCAAATGACAGCGTTATCTGAAATGCGTGTCCATAACACTCGGAAATATATACGTATGTCCACAATCAAAAAAGATCTCAGAGCAGAATAGAGATACGATCTAGGACTCAATGATAAGCCCAATTGAGGAAACTTTTCTTAAAATTGTTTCTTACACGAGAATTTGGCAAAGGTCCCAAAACATGCATTAGGCGGCACGACTTAAATCGCGCCTGAAAGTCACCCTTTCAGCGGTTCCTCTGTGTCTTCCCCCTTTTTAACATTTAGGTGGGTATCACGCGGTCTCTGAAGTTTAACTGCATTTATTTCAACTCCGGGGACCCCCTGCTTCCCGAGATACATACCCGGGAAGAAGCCACCAATCCACTTCCTGGTTGTTTAAAGCCCCATTTCATGCGGGTCAATGGGACAGTCTAGGACAATTGGTCACCAGTTTCGCCGCCAAGGTAAGCCCCTAACCTTACCCTAAAACCCCCTCATCTTAACCTCCTAATAACGCTAGCCCGTACCCTAAAAACCTTAACCCAAGGGTTCTCAACTCCAGTCCTCAAGACACCCCCAACAGGTCAGGTTTTCAGGATATCCCTGCTTCAGCACAGGTGGTTAAATCAGTGGCTCAGTGGTCACGTGGCGTGGCGGCTGCGGCAAAGGGTCCCTTGGTCGCCAAACGCCCGTGGCCACGACAAGATGGCCGTGACTAAATGTCCGATTCTGCAATGGAAGACATGGCGGCTTCCTATTGGCACGCATAACGCGGGGAGAATTTAAATGCCTTTTTGTTTCCCCTAAAGGGATGAAAGCGGAGACTCATTCGGAGGTTAATATCTTGGGAACCCCAGGGGTCCCCATATGTTTAAACACGATGCAGCTCCAGAGACCCCCTGCTTTCCACACAGAAAGACAGTAACACTCCACCTGCTTCCTTATCACGTATATAGAGAAATGGATCAGATGAATGGTAAGATAGAGAGGCTACCCTCTACGTTCTCATTTAACCTCTGCTTACCCCCAGGGCGCTACGCACGTATAACTCAGAACGTGACACGGCACCTGCATCACTCACCTCTATCTGGTGACAGATTGGCCTTCTTGGCTGGGGGAGAGGCCTGCCTGTCCTTGTCTGATGGCTCATACCGTTTCCTGCTCCCTTTATCCGCCCCCTGCCAAAAAAAATAATAATTTGTAGAATGATGGTGTCAAGGAGAAAACTGTAGTGTGAATTAATAAAAATGAGCCCAAAAAGCAGAGCAAGACAGCTATGAGGAAACACAAGGCATCCAATAAACATAATAATCATTACATGATGGTGTGCCCAAGACATGAAAACCTGCTGGGAAGAATAAGGAGTGCTGAGCCAAAGCCAAATGACCTTGTGGGTACATTGCTAGTTTATCTACAATGTCAAATTGCAGAGGTGTGCGCTGGCGCAAAGCATGGAGTTGAACAATGATGCACTCGGACTCACGGCATAAAATATTGCTGTGCGCCTACAATGACACCCCGATTCCCATCTGTGGGCCTTATTCTCAGCCTGCAGAGGCTGCCGCTTTCAGACGAAAAGCCTCATTGTTGTTTGTGGCGATTTTTCGTCCCGGACTGATGCTTCAGCAGATATAGAATAAGCCCCAATGCCAGAGGCCCGCAAAGCACAGCAACAAACGCCAATGGAGACTTTGATCTGGCAATGAATGAGTGAATGGGGTTTCCTGCATGGTTTGTGTTTGTTGTGGTGAAGTCTATGTTTTTTTGGCAGCCGGCCACACTGTGGGGAAGTCCCCATTATTTTTATTGGTTACAGTAGCGTAATCTTTCCTGCACACTAAAATTACATCTGAGTTTTTCCTTTTATCGGTCAACAGGCGTCTGGCATTCCCAGGAACGCCCGAATTCTTTGGGCCCTTTAGGAAGTGCCGCCAATTACTCACTAAAACCAACATCAGCGAACGGATAGGTAATAGCGTGTGGTGTACCAAGTTAAAGGTAATTTTTGTGAGATGTCATGCCGGTGCTTCACCTTATTCAGGAGGGTCAGTTTGATGTCCTTGTGGGCGCTGAAGCCGGCTTGCGTTGGGGGCAGAACAGGCGCCTGTGGGGGCAGTTGAGCTGCTTTGCTACCAGTGACCGTTTTTGGTACTTTCGCAGCGGCGGTTTTGGGGGGCTGAATGGGGGTGTCGCGCTTCCGCTTTTCTTCCTTGACCCGCTCGTCCTTCTTTGTTTTCTCTTTGTTTTCTGGAGTTGCAGAAAAACACACAAAAAAAACCACACAAAAATCAGTAAAAAGAACATAGAAAACTTACTTTGCTGTTAGACAAAGCGACAACAAAAGTATTTGCGGAAGCTATAATGTGGCAAGTGTTGTGCCCATGTATACATAAAACAAAAAAAGGACAGCACGGCCTCCATAGCGTAAATCGGTACAATATTTTAATAAAAACGAGATAAAATAAGGCCTTTCACAAAAGTAATAGAACATGCGCATAGGATCTGTACAAAGTCCATCTGAGTAGTCACTGGTATTCCTCAGATGGAGAGCTGGACCCTCGTGGTGAGAGGTGTGCTGTGTATCCACTTCCGAAACTGGGTACACTTCAGAGATTTGCGTCCACACAGTAGTCCCCCGGCACAAATTGCAATACCTCTCCTGGTTCCACAGCTCCTGCCCGTATAGTGTGGTTTGCTTCTCCCAGACTCCTTGGTGAACAGTGCTATTGCGTAACCCTACGCGTTTCGTCGCAACAGTATTGGCGACGTCATCCCGATGAATACTGTTGGGACGAAACGCGTAGAGGAGGCCGCGCTGCCCTTTTCCCCCCCCAGCGTTTTTATTCTTATTTTTTTACTTTTTTGTTTATCCTTGCGTTTCTGTATTCCCACCTCCCCCCCATCTCTTTCCTCTTTCCCTGGTCTTACATGGTTGTCTGTCTGTTTGTCTTGTGTTTGCATCTCAGGCTCCCATACCTAGGCTTTGTGATTATATCCACCTTGTTATTAACACCTTCCCTACCGTGCTCATTTCCCCTCTAAACATCTATAGAGATATATATCTATTTATCCAATTCTGGTGCTGTATTTTCGTGTGTATGTATGCATGTGTGCGTATGCATGCATGCATATATATATATATATTTGTATATTTGCATGTATAAATATATATATATATATATATTTTTTTTTGCAGAATAAATGAGTACTTCAGTATTAGGTGAGACCTTTTTTATTTGGACTAACAATTGATATCATAGGACAAGCTTGAGTGTGCTTCTCTCTTCCTTAGGTCGGCAATTGTGATTAACAAAGGATTCTGTGGCTAAAGCAGAGATCCACAGGATCTCCACAGGAGAATAAGGTACCTTTTAATGCCGGAAGGCGCCATCTGGCAGAAGACCGCTTAGTAAACATGGGCCTTTGTGTCTTTCTTTTGAGGACAATATTGACGTGCATCATTCAAATGTAAATGTATTATTTTAAGTAGCAAAAGTTTCGCCCCGATAAATTAGCACAAGTGCCTTAAATAGAGCTGCAACTCGCAACTACGACACAAACGTATAAATCGTGGAGAGCGAAAATGTGGCAATGTGTTCCAGTCCCCTCGCAAAAGGCTTAAAGCCGTGTCCCGGGGTGGAATGTTTCACCGCAGCCGGTCAGTCGCAGGGGCCAGCCACCGGGCCGTTTCCATGCGAAGGTACGTGGTTAGAAGGATTAGTGTTTGTATTTGGGGTTACACCTTTAGGGGTTTTAGGGCAAGGGGTCAGATTAGGTGTTTTAGGGCAAGGGGTCAGGGCAAGGCGATAAGGTTAGGGGCTTTCGGGTAAGGGGTTAATGGGTTTAGGATAAGGGCTGCAGGGTTTCCGGGTGAGGAGTCAAATAAGGGGTTAAGGTTAGGGACTTACCTTAGCTGTGAAACGGCAGTGGCTAGCTGTACCCAGTGGCGGCTAAATGTTTGCGGTGCCGAAAACCTCCTAGCCCACTGTACCCCTTGCAAGCGATTACCACTCTTTTTGCCCCGTCAAACCCCTCGCTTCCCTAGCTATCCGCTTACCTTTCTCCTTCTTGGGCTGGGTGGGAGTGGGAGTGGGTGTGGGCGGGGGAGAGTGAGAGCTGGCAGAGGAGATGGGGCTGGCGAGGTCGGCGTACATGTCGTCGGAGTCCGCGCTGCGTACGGAGCTGCTGCTGGACGGGACGCTGGAAACGGAGGAGACGCTGCTCACGCTCAGGGACCTGAAACAGATATACATGGAAAGCGTCATGCTACAGGTCTTATCACGTGGCTGCATACTCACTAAAGGCCACCGTTCTAAGAGCACACGCAAAAAAAGTAGCACAAGTATTCCTGACTGAGAAAGCCTAACCTTGTTAACCCCTTGAATGCACAGTAGCCCCCCCCCCCCCCCCAACAGCTCAGGTTTTCAGGATATCCATGCTTCAGCACAAGTGGATCAATCAGACCCTGCTTCAGCACAGGAGGCTCAATCTTCGACTGAGCCTCTGATTGAGCCACCTGTGCGGAAGCTGGGATATCCTGAAAACTTGACCTGTTGGGGATGGGGGTGTGTGTTTGTGTCTTGAGGGCTGGAGCTGACCACCCCTGTTATAAGGGATAAAACAGCAATCTGCACAATCTTGAACACTGTTTTGCCTGAATATCTGTGTGCCCATCTCCATACTTGAGATACCGTACCCTGAAAAACTGGGGGTTGAATGAAATGGGACTGCCACCGAAGCGGACGCAAAATCAAAGGAAAGTACCAAACAATTCCATAGGTCGGGAATGTTTCTGGGAAAAGAAAGTGGGTTTTGGTTGAGGAACAAGGCTGCGTCATAAACCTGGCGCTCGGGACCATTTAGTAGTGTAGCTTGTGGGCGGCATCTCATCACTGGTGACAAAGGACTTATCTACGGTATCCAAGTACCTAGTTCCAAGCAGCTTTTCCCCGGAGGTGCCATTGTTTGGGCAGGATTCGTTAGCATTTAATCGAAAGGGAAAGTTCTTTGACACACAGTACCTGGATTTCCTACATATGTTGTCATCCGTTTGGGGGAAAAGGGAAGGAAAGAAAAGATAAAAGCGGCGAGCTAATACCAGCTATGTAATGAGACCATCCCCAAACATCCCCAATCACAGTGCTTTCTGCAGCTCTAAGGGCCAGAGACTAAAGATAGCGAAGCATATTGGGTTATATTTAGCGAGCAGTGCTGCTGCATAAGGCCGCGCTTACAGTGCTGGCGACGTCACGCTGCGGTCGATGGAAAAATCAAATTGAAGTGACTTCCTGCGATCGTGACCAAACCGTCGCGCCGCTCCTACTATAAGCGCACGTGACGGCGTCAATACATTTGTTTTGACGCGACGGCGCTGTCACTATAAGCGCGGCCTAAAACGCCTTCTAACACGGCTTCATGAATATGTCCCGTTACGGCCCATTCAGGGCGCCTTCCAGCACAGAAGCCGTCTCACGGAGTAGCATGTAACGCCTGCATGGCTCACGCCAGGAGTGATCAACTCCAATCTTCAAGACCCCGCTGCCCCCAACAAGTCAGGTGTCGGGTTTACAAAGATATTCCAGCATCAGCACAGGTGGCTCGAAGACTGAGCCTCATATTGAGCCACCTGTGCTGAAGCAGGGATATCCTGGAAACCTGCCCCGTTGGGTAGGTTCATGAGGACTGGAGTTGAGCACCCCCGTCTAACACCATGCACTAACTCAGTGGTTGGCAAGGAGACGGGTCTGCTGGGACCAAACGGACGCCATACCTGGATTTTTGGGACGCCGACTGGGAAGGCGAGGCGGAAGCGGATGTGGAACGGGAAGATCTGGAACGCGAGCGAGATCCAGACCGGGATCTAGAACTAGAGCCGCTGGAGCTGCTGGCGCTGATACTGCCGGTCATCATCCTACGCAAAACAAAACCAAAGCTACGGCGTGACTTCGTGACTACCAGGTCAAAATGCCACGTGCAAAAAAGCAGTCCAGGCAATACTATGCTTTTAAAAATAGGTTTGAAGCAGGGGGTCTCCGGAGTTGAACTGTGTTGCTTGTAGCTGCGGTGACCCCCTGCTTCCCGAGACAATTACCTCCGTAGGTGCGGCCGGAATCGCTGCGCAGATTAAAGCTCCCAGGTCACATGGGCCAATAGGAAGACACGAGGGATGACGTTGCGGCTTCCTATTGGCCCGCAAGACGCGGGACTTTTAAACAGCCATAATGTGAACCCAGCCTGGGCTCCTACCGGCAGCACCTACAGAAAGGTCATTATCTCGGGAAGCAGGGGGTCCCTGGAGCTGAAATCAATGCGGTTTAGCTCCGGAGACAGACAGACAGACAGATCTATACATATAGATCTATCATAGTGTTACTTGGAGTGCTTCTTTAAAAGGGAGTTTTCTTTTTGCAACATGGATTAAAGAGCACCATATATTTCAGTACTAATAACTCCCACGCATTAGTATTATGGGAATCGGGCGCGCTTTTAACTCGCCTCCGTGGGGGAGCTTTTTTCTTGATCTCCTTTGGTCTGCCGATTCTATTCTCTCCGGGTTTAGCTGCTTCTGGACCGGGACCGGTCTTTGGGGGTTTTACGGGTGCTGCTACTGGCGCAGTGGGAGGTGCCGGCGGCTTCTTCACAGTTGGTTTTTCTCTGAATAGGTACAAAAGCCCCGAGGCACAATTACAAACGGCGCGGGTACACTTTGCAAACTCTCAAAACCAAACATAGGTCGTACTTACCCTTTAACTGCAATTGGGGCAGGCTCCCCCCCTTTGGTCTTGGTGGGGGCTTTGTGTGGAGAAGGACTGGGTGAAGGAGAGGGAGAGGTGGAGAAGGATCGGGATCTGACGGCAAAAGACAACAGGCCAGGTTTACTAAGCACTCTTCTGCCGTAGTAGCACAACATGGGAAGAGAGCTGATGGAAATATTACAAAGCAGATAAAACCCATTCACAAGTCTTAAATAACACACCAGCCATTGGGACACGTGCTCTTTCTGGGGGTCATCACCTGCCGGTCCCAGGGAGGACAGTGTATAGAGACTGCTCATTTGGAGTGGGGCATGTTAAAGTGCTGCCCCAGTGGCGATATGTTGGGTTAGATATTTAGGGTTTATTGTAATTAATCTATTTTTTTTTTAACGCTCATGTTAACATATTATAGATATTAATATTGTCTCACATTTACTGTGTATTTACAGATAGTTGCTACAGAGTAGCACTTGGATTGTAAGCTCTTCGGGGCAGGGACTCCTTTCTCATGTTACTTGTATGTCTCAAGCTCATATTCCATTATGTTATATTATTATATCCCATGTATTACACCTGTAAAGCGCCAAGTACATGGATGGCGCTATAGAAAGACATGTATACATACAGTAGCACCAGCGCCTGAACAAAATGATAATGTTGGGATAATTCATGTATCTAAATAAGAGCTATACGAGTATACTTCAAGTTCAGGAGCATTTCATTTGATAGAGGAAATCTTTCAGCACCAGTGTCAGCTTCCTGGACCGGGAAATACCAGTCGGCCAAGCAAGGTTTCCACTTCCACGGTAAAAATAAGCGAGAAAGGCGTCGCCATGCAATGCATCACAAAATTTAAAGGGACAACAAGGCTATTCCTTAGAGCAGGGGTGAGCAACGCCAGTCCTCAAAGACCACCAACTGGTCAGGTTTTCAGGATATTCTTCAGCACAATCTTCGACTGAGCCACTGATTGAGCCACCTGTGCTAAAGCTAGGATATCCTGAAAACCTGACCTGTTGGTGGCCCTTGAGGACTGGAGTTGCCCACCCCTGCTATAACGCTATGATTTGCAATGTAAATGGTTGGTACATATGGAGTATCACTAATTGTGGTTTATCCGCTCCATCATCCTGCACTGTTCGAGCAGCAAGAACTAAAGCAGGAGAACAAGCCAGGTTGCTATAAAACAGCCATGAACCATCGTGGGAGAAAGACTCATCGAAATCAGACACTTATTCACACACACACACCAGCCAAAAATGTATCTATGAGCATACGCCCCGGGAGAAAGCTGGCGGTTACCTGGACCTGCTGCCCGAGAAGGAGCTGTGACGAGAAGATCGGCTGGAGTAAGAGCTATACGAGGACGATCTAGAGCGTGAGGATCCAGAACCAGAGTACGAAGACGAATGAGAGGATGACCTTGAAAACAAAACATGGCAATAAGGGACCATATTCAGTGCTGGAGTATCAGGGGGTACTGTAGGACAGAACGGTGGCATAGTGATACAGGTCTGCGAGACAGTTGGGTCCTGGATGCTTAGGGGCAGCCTGAGAAGCTTAGGCAGACCTGTTCGTGAACAGATTAATACTGGGAGGGAACATGTGCTGTAGGGCAGAAGTTCAGCGACACTTCTGGATTTCAGGATTTGCCAAGGGTTAAAGTGACCAGATGGTGCGAGTGTCAGGATCTCTACGAACGTATCCGGCAACTTCAGGACAGACCAGAGGCTCAGTAATCATGGTTAATGAGTGACCCGTTTTTGACGCTGCATTAAGTTATTTTTCAGAAGGCCCGTCTGTGGATGGAAGTGTCAGATCGTGCTCTGCTCTTACCTCGATGAATTGGACCCCGACGCGGATGACGCAGATGTGCGTCTCCTCCTCCTCCCCCGGCTGGGTGATGCCGAGATGCCGAGTTTCTTTTTTGGGGACTTGGATCGACGCCAGGGGTCCTTCCACTCGTCCGCCCTTTTTACCTGGGGGGTACCACCTGCTGCAGGTGGGGTGGCGGTAGTAGTGGTGGCGGTGGTATTAGCGGTGGTAGCAGCAGAAGCAGCAGCAGCAGCATTGGGGGTTACCAAAGCAGTGACAGGGGCCTCCTTCTTTGGTGCCTCATTTGGGCGGCTGCAAGGACAAGAAAATGTGGTTATGGTTACCCCGTTACACAGCAAAAAGGACTCTACCTAAATACGATATCTGCTGCTATCCAAGCTGGTTGAGGGTGCACAGAACCTCTCCCCCATCCCATTCCCCAATTTCTCTTCCAGTTGAAATAATCTAATAAGACGCATACACGCACTAGAGGAGACAAATAAAAGCAGATCGGGAGAGGAAAAATCCCATCCCTAAGAGTCCCTAACTGTAGAGTTCCCTAAGAGTTATATATATATATATATATATAGAAAACGGGGAGACAGCTGGCACTCCAAAGACAAAACAATAATTGCGGTGCATGTCCCATAAGGATAAATAGGAAAAGGTAGTCAACTCCAGCAAGAGTAAACAAAAGACAGCACTCAGTGGTAAATGAAAAAAGACCTGTAATCAGATAAACAGCAGCACAAACATATCAAATGGAAATATTACTGTGTGGTCATTTGCATGTCTAAGGCCTCGTCCAGGGTTACTGGTTGCTGGCGGAGGCGCACTGAGGCGCACTTCCGCTTGGCACTGAGCCCCTACAGCCGCAATTAGAGCGGCTTTAGTAGGGGCTCGCCTACGCTTCCGCAAGCGCGCGGAAGCGTACGTCTTAGGGAAATTTTAAATATCTCTGCTTGCCGGCGCGCAGGGCCGGTCACGTGAGCGGTTCGCCCAATGAGGGCAAACAAGCTCCGTGAAGTCACTGGCCCGCCCCCGACACGCCCCCTGACGGCACGCTGTCTAATGCTAGGGAAAGCACCCGCTTTCCCTGAGCCTCAGCGCGCCAGCGGGGAGCTTGGCCGAGGCCTTAGACAGGTTTGCAACCCCGCCTTTCACCATTATCACCCAGCACTTCCACTGCAGCAAGGGATTCTGGGAAATGACATGCAAATGAGCACACAGTGCCACCTTTTGCTTCAAATCCATTTTGACATGGACCCCTATAAGCTTATGCTTGCTGCATTGCACAGCCTGGGTTAAGATGCATAGCCAGTAAACCTACCCACAGACAGTAGTTTTGACCTTTTGTATCTCCTCAGCATGAGGCTGGTTATACCAGCTTTGCAATTTGAAGCTTTGATAGGTATCCACCACACATTAGTTAAGTCAGGGGCACGCAAACTTATTTTGTGGCGCCCCCTGCCTTACCTTCTCCTATGGCCGCTCCCCTCCTTACCTCGAGCGACGGGGTCGGGTGACTTCACGAGACCCGTGGAGTAATTTCACGTCACGTTACCAGAGCAACCGTGACGTCACATGACCCCGCAGCATCTTTTGACGCCGCGTTGCCATGGTCACGTATGCTGAAGCCGGCTGAATCCTGGTAAGCAGAGACCTCGTGCGGCTCCCCGGCATTTAAATGCCCTGGGGAAGAGCGCGGGACCTCTGCAACCACCCACGCCCCCCAGAAAATCTCGCACCCCCCAGTTAGCGCACACCTGAGTTAAGTTATGGTGTGTAAAAAGTGTGACAAAAAACCCTCCACCGTAAAGCATTCAGCAAATGGAAATATTACTGTGTGCTTGTGTGTATGTATACACAGTATATATCATATTACACCTCCCTTATTCACATGAATGACGATCTTATTCTACTATATAATGATATGGAGTTGTTTTTACTTGAAGGTGTACAGCTGTATATCAAAGCAGAAATGACCCAGGATCAAAGAATCTCCAAATGAAGCACTCAATACATATTGAATAATAAGTGGGACGGACTACAATGGTCCTACCCAGAGATATGGGATAAGGCAGTCTATAAACTGCTGTAACCAGCTGTTAAAACACCAAAATTAATAAAGTTTTAATACATTCTACTTATAATAAACCCACACAACTGAAGTATATACATAGCAAATGTAATAAATGTTAAAATAAAATCCTCACAGTGGTGTAGGCAATAGAGGTTAAGGATAACGTGTACTAATTAGTATATAAATCAAAGTAAATCCTAATAACACTCAAAGACATCCCTAGACTCAAAGGTGGCTAATGTGAACCGCTGTATCTAAAATAGTATAACAGCAAAGGTGGAATCTCTAAGTCACCAACTATGGCATAGATCTCCACAAAAGCAATTTCCCGAGAGCAACTGATAAGTACAAATGTATCTAGATGAACGATCATACAGCCATCCAAACTGCAGATAGTAACAGGTCTGAAACAAATGTAATCTAACAGAAATATATATTACACGCTACTTAAGAGTGCCAGTGACCCAAAGGATAAGGCTCTATATGTATAGTGCGCAGCTTATGTGAGTGCTAGCGCTAGTGCTACTGAACATAAAAGCACTAGCCTCTCACAAGGGTAACCCTGCAGCGTGTCCTGTCTGTCTGAAATGCGGATATAATAACAGGGCCACGGCGGTGGTCTTCTGTGAGGACCAGGAAAGATTCACAGCTTGCGTGGAATTATGGGTCAGATATATCGATGATATATTGTTATTGTGGAACGGAACAACTCCAGAAAGAGTTCATTGATGTACTCGATGATAATTCCAACAACTTGAAATTGACATATCAGATTAACATCAACAGAATTTACTTTCTGGATATTACTATCATGCAAACTGATACTGGGGTGTTAGAGACCAGTATCTTTAGAAAACCTACATCAACAAATAATTTGTAAGGGCAGCTGTGTTTTAACAGCTGGTTACAACAGTCAATAGACTGCCTTATCCCATATCTATGGCAGGGCCGTCTTAACAGCATTATAGGCCCCCAGGAAAAGCAGTGCACTGGGCCCCGCCAACTCTCCGCTACAAGTCGTCATTTTTCTCCTTCTACCGAGTTAGCGGGAGATTTGAATGTTGAGGCGGGTGATCACAAAATTAGTGTTAAATTCTGGTCTGTGCATAGATTAGTATGGGGCCCCTATGCCCACGGGGCCCCCGGGCAACTGCCCAGCGTGCCCATGCGTTAAGACGGCCCTGATCTATGGTAGGACCATTGTAGTCCGTCCCACTTATTATTCAATATGTATTGAGTGCTTCATTTGGAGATTCTTTGATACTTTTGGGGTCATTTCTGCTTTGGTTATAGTGCTTTCTCCAGTTGCACCTACATTATTACTGTGATATAATTTTCATTTGGGATTAAATTAGGTGAGCGGTTTTATATTTCTCGTTATTAGGCGTACAGCTGTACGTGGTATTTCATGACCAGCAAACCTTCTTTTTCGGGATTATTTCATTTATTTGTGCTCGTTCACGCGTCGTAGTTGGGGCTTGCAACAATGTAACAATGTGTGCTTTAAGCAACTGCGCTGCAAGTCACTGAGGGGGTTAAAATTGCACCCATGAAAATAGACGTCACCGTAAATAATTTTTTCTTTTTTAAATGGACTCCGGTCATGTGACACAAAACCTGGCAAGAGGTTTAAAGGTTAGAGATGAGCTAACCTCTTACATCAAGGGTGGGCAACTCCAGTCCTCAAGGGCCACCAGCAGGCCAGGTTCTCAGGATATCCCTGCTTCAGCACAGGGGGCTCAATCTGTGGCTCAGACGAAGACTGAGCCCCCTGTGCTGAAGCAGGGATATCCTGAAAAATTGACCGGTTGGTGGCCCTTGAGGACTGGAGTTGCCCAGCCGTCTTAGGCGTGTAATATAGTGCTCGCACGCGTCAATTAGAATTGGCTGTGTCCAGGCCTAACGTTCTATACTTCAGCCGCGCGCACAGCACTGAGCACTGAGCCGGCAGATCGGAGTAAAGACCTGAAAAGTATCTTTTCGCGCTGCTGCCGTTACACGTCACGCTCTATTAGCCAATCACAGTGAGGCTGCAATTACTTTGTATTTTGCGTCCTTTCTGAACTGCTCCAAATAACAATAACTAGCTGAATTGTGCACAGGTTCGCTCCTATGTTTCATTAAAATTACAACTATTGGAATAATTGAAAGTTTTAAAAACGACAATACCCTACAAACGTTTTTTTTTATTAAGCACGACACAGCCCGGGTAAGGCCCATAATATAGCGCACGCGTTTGCTGCCGTGCGGCACTTATAATTGGCTGCGTTAAAGCCTGACTTTATATCGTTCGGTGGTGCGCGCACGGCAGTTAGCGTTGATCCGGCAGCCGCGAGGAAAGACTCCGAATAGAGTATTTTCGCGCTGCTGCCGCTCGACGTCACACTGTATTTCCCAATCGGGGGGTGGGGGGGGGGGGGGTCAAACTTATGGTACAATTCCACAACAACTTCATCAAACCTTTATATTTCCTTAAGAATTCAATGCCACATGTTATTAATGTCATGGTGCTTGATGGCAAAAACACTTTATACTTTGTATAATACAATGCCCTTAGGGTTTGAGTAATTTATTCAAGTAAATAAATGTGATGAACAAAACCGGTACAATTTAGTCACGGAGGCTTGGGTATGGTTCCAGCATTTGCATAAATAAGTCTTTTTGAGATGGTTACCGGTTTCGCCGCTATTTCTCCCTCCAGGGTTCCCAACCAGGGTGTGATGTCATCGCCACGCCTACCCGTGCGCGTCACAGCCACGCCCATCTGTCGCTCAGAGCACTGAAGTCTATACACACAAAAAGTGTGCTTCACATGCACAAGTATTCACGCGCGCGCGCCAACTATAAAACAAGCCTAAAATCTCCTTCCCCCAGATATCCAGTAGTTAAACCGTGGCGAGTACGTGCCGTTATGCTGTCGCTGAACTGTACCTCCGCTTCACGTCACCGCTTACAACTATAAAAACAAAACGTGGGCGCCACGTGCATGCGCCCGCACGCGCACCAGCGCCTACTATATAACAATCCTTAGATAGTGGATGCGATCTTTTCTCACAGGACTAGGAGTTAAACTGTGCTGCACAAGTGACGTTTTCCTCTTATCAAGAGAGGCTTTAAAGATAAAGCCATCCACATGCTTTCCCAAAGGGCCAAAGGAAGAAGCTCAGACGTTTCCCTGCACTGAAGCAGTGCTGCAATAAACCGATACAGGAAATCCTGTATTATTATTACACCTTCCTTTCATGTTGCATTATAGGTGCACACAATGAGTCCAGTGGTGAAGACGTTTCATGCGGACATGCAATTAGTCTCATGAGGAGGCGGGAGGAAGGGCATTTGATGTCAACATGCAAAGTTTGATTTCAATCATCTTTGACGTACTGTACTGTGTGAAAGTATCTGTTCAAAGTCTTGCAATACCACTACACTGTTTTACAGGCAATCTTTTACTTTGTACAGTATTGCATAAAAAAGGCAAATCAAGCAGCTTAAAAAAAAAATGAAATATTAATTTTTTAAGTGAAACTGCTTTGCTGGCGCCTATAGGGTTTTCACGGGAAAAAAAATCCTTGTGTTGTAACGAAAAACCGTAACGCGAGTGACGTCAGTCACGGTACTACTAGGCGCTCTGTCGCTTGTGCCCGTCGTGCGTTGCCGGCGCGCTCACGCAAGAAAACTATGCCGTGTCTCGCCGCACATACGCAGTGGCGGCCGGACTCGGCGCTTGAGACTGTGGCACCCAGAGGCGCGCGCACAAATGCGCACGGGCGCCCACACACAGAGGCAGCACACACACGCAGGCATACAGACTCGCACACATGCGCACATACGCACACACACACACACGCAGACAGTTAGTATAACTATAGAAGTGAAAATAGAACAGAGGTGTGCGCCGAGCTTGCGCGTTTTAAATCACACTTCTTTGCGTTTTGCCACCGACATTGTGTTTTGAATTTTAATTAAAAATAATCACCGTCACAAATACAATATCTGTGACAAAGACAAAGTTTCACTTAAAATGCGCGTTCTCAGTACACTTTTTTTTTTAATATACGCAGCCTTTGATGACCTGTATTAAAAACTAATTACCTAAGCTGCCGATAAATGTATTCTCCCATAATCGATCAGTAAAATCCTGCTTCCCAGGGTTCACTAAATGGCTGCCTTTCAGTTTCAAGTCAATCCTTCAGTCAGTGTAACTCAGCAGCGACAAGCTATTCTTATATTACTAAGGCAACATTATTTACTGTTACAGTTTGCAGCTCAAACTGCTGGGAACATTGGCAACAGATTATCACAAACAGGAAAGTGTTACAAAGATCTTGCACTGCTGGGGAGGTGGGCTAAATCCTGCTATAGAAATCAAAAGATGCTCAGTATATCAAAACTCATTAAAAATGTCATTGAGTTGATTTTTAAAATAAATTAAAAAAAAAAGTAGTATTATCTAATACAGGGGAGCGCAAACTTTTCCCCCTACGCCCCCCTGCCGGCAGTTCTCCTCTCTCCGCATCCCCCCCCCCCCCCACCTTACCTCGGCTCCGGCATCATGACGCCGCGTTGCCATGGCCGCTGGAGCCAAGGTAAGTGAGGTTTACAGAGGCCTTCGCCGCTTTCTCGGCACTTCGTTTAAGTGCCTTCGGGAAGTGCGCGGGGCCTCTGTAAACTCCGCGCCCCCCAGAGACAGTTTGCGCACCGCTGATCTACTACTATAAAATGTATTTATTTAAAAACAAACAAACAAAAAACAAAACAAACAAAAAAAAACACAGACATGTAGAATATTGCTTGGATTTCTCATTTAAAAAAATGTCACAGCATAAAAGCCAATACATAACCCAATCCCTGCCCGGTACAGATTGCAGTTTAATATAGTTACGAGAGAACAGGGGATGTATCCAAAAGTGGAGTCCCATTTATGAAGCTTCAAAATTAAATTTTCTTATGTATTCTGTACAGATTTACTTTACTTCCCTTATTTGTCCAAATCACATGCTTCTGTGTCCAGTCATCCAGTAAAAATCACTGACCCCGATAATCTAAATACTGCTTTATCATTCAGGCCTAATCTCTTACCCAACGAAGGACCCCGAGAGGTTCGAAAACTTGTAACATCTCAACTACTTGTTGGTCCAGTAAAAGGTCTCAAACCCCCTACTACCTCTCCCTCCTTTGTTACTTCATAGCGTAATCTCGGACATTCACAGCTCTTTTGGACGTTTGGTATGAGCTCCTAAGTAGCCCATAACACAGGTTTTATGCCACAGAGATCCAGTCATTTTACTTGTTGTGTTGTTGGTTCGGGGCCAAGCTTGGAAATCTACCCTTATGCAATAGCCACTACAATGGTGCTGACTGTTATACAATGGGGGGGCTTTCATTGCAAAGCCGATATATATTGCGGAGTAAAACGGAATCTAAAGCTAAAGAGTCAACAGGAAAAGACTGAACACTGTGTGCCAATAGTTATTCAATAAACAATGCACCGGCACCTCCAGCACTGAAGTGGTTAAAGGCATATGCCAACGCCACAATATGAACGATGATCAGGCCTGCAGAGCCAGTCTTTGGAAGGTGTTTCAGTGTCTTGGCAGGCGTTCGTTTTTCCCAGACCAAGCAGGAATTTGGTATCTTTGCTGGATACTTAAAGTGCGACGGTAAATTAAGTGAGATCTCCTATAGCGAAGGACTGAATTTCACAGGAGAGCAGGACTTCTCCAGGCGTATGAGACGAGGAAGGTTGCCGGGTGGATTCCAGGTAAGAATGGCCACGCTCATGTTCTAAAGCTGATCTAGCTGCTGGGTTGAAGTAGGGTACAGTAGGGCGCAGTTGGGCGCTCTGCTATTGGCCACAATAGAAGTTTGAGAGTAATGAGTTGCTTCACAGCCAAGTACATTGTTTAATTGCACCATGAAAGGACAGGTTAAACAGGTTAGGTTTGGCAGATAAATTCGGCAGTGGCACGCAGGGCCACATTATTTTACAAGTTTACAAACAAGAGTGCCAATTACCAAACAGCTGCTTTAACTCTTTCAGTGCTAGAGGGGGACAAACGTATGGCAAAGCCTACTGAAAAAAACTGCCAGACAAGTACCCAATGTCTAATCAGAGGGCAAATGTTTAGCACTTGTATACCAACAAAACCTTCTATGGCAGGGGTGGCCAACTCAAACCCTCAAGGGCCCCCAACAGGTCAGGTTTTCAGGATAGCCCTGCTTCAGCACAGATGGCACAGTCATAATGACTGAGCCACCTGTGCTGAACCGCGCCTCTCCCCCCCCCGAATCCCGAGATACCAACCGGCTAAGTTACTTCATGTTTTTCAAATGGCCAATCAACAGAAAGCCACAACCAGTAGGGGTTAATGCTGCTTTAAGAGGCGAGTAATATCACCAACCTAGCGACTCGCCAATATGGTCACGTACAGTCCGTGCTGCTTATTTAAAGACGCAGCGAGCAGGATCGGAAGAAAAAGCATAAACCAATTCACTGGAAGGGGAGCCAGCAATTCACAGCGCTTCTGCCACCATGAGTGCCGTGGAAATGAACAAACCGAATGAATCATACTATGGCTTAAACAGGAATGTAATGAGCATGTGACCGGATCTCACATGAAGCAGGAAGCCTCCAAGAAATTATCTAACGCAACCTATATTTCACGTATTTTGAAAGCTGCCTTTTAGCTGCTAGCAGTCAATACACTGACAGGGAGTTGCCTGAATGTGAGCCACACTTGTGACAAAAGAATAGGACATTTGACAACTTTCCCCTGAACCACTCATGTTTATTTACATTTCCCACAGCACAGGGTCGCTATTTATGGATGATGGGTGAGACCTGGGCCCAACGATTAGTGCAGAAGAGCCACGTACAGCAATATATTTTTAGATATTGGTTTATAAACTACCTTCGCTTTTTCTTGATCACACAGGTTTTCCCCAATCAGCTTCACCAATATTGGCAGATTACGGTCGTAAATGGTTTTTGCTTTATAATGGTGTGCTCACCGCTGCGTTATAGGAACCTCCCTAGTATTATTTTATGGGTTACTTTAGGTAACAGGTGGCTTATTTAATGGCATCTTTCATGGTACTACGAGAGTAAAACTGGAGGCCCTACATTTAAAAAGCTATTCAAGATCGTACATTTTCAGAGATGTGTTGCCTATTGGTGTGGCGGCTTTTACCAAAGGTGGCTACTATATGGTCTTCTATAGCAGGGGTGTTCAACTCTAGTCCTCAAGCCCCCCCAACCCACATAACAGTTCAGGTTTTCAGGATATCCCAGCTTCAGCACCAGTGACTCAATCAGTCCCTGCTTTAGCACAGACTAATTGAGCCACCTGTGCTGAAGCTGGGATATCCTTAAAACCTGACCTGTTGGGGGGGTTGGGGGGGTCTTGAGGACTGGAGTTGAGCACCGATGCATTACAATGCAATTTAAAGATGCAATACCACAGTTGCTCAGAAAACAGTTTATTTTAATTTTATTACAGTCTAACTGGCTTTCCTGAAGACATCTTCCGGTGCTATAATAAACCAGGCTATTCTCCTTTCATTTTTCGGGAGAAATTATTACACGTTGAATTTCGTAGGGGAAGTCTTTCTTCCCCTTTATCCCACCCTGTCCTTATCAGAGATCTAATAAAGATAAGGGGAGGTGGGGAGAAGGGACACTGGCTGTACCAGCACTCGCTCATCACACAGTGACATCACACACACAAGGAAGCAGCCAGAGAAAATCAAACCCTTCCCAAGTCTCACTTAAAAAAATAAATGTTAAAACAGTGTAAAATGTGTGTTAAAAAAAAGGGTATCAAATCACCTTATACGGGTCATTGGAATGAGATGACCTTGGAGGGATTGTCCACTTTAAGGCTGTGAGGTTAGTCAAGAGGTTGGTGGAAGATGCCCTCAGAATGCTAGGCCGCGCCCAGGGTGAAAGCAGCGCACTGGCGCTCGAGCACCGTGACATCAGGTGCTCATGTTGCTCGGGCGATTCCTGGCCTTGCTAGTTGCGCGTGAAGGGGGGCGTGCCCGTGACACCGCGTGAACTGTTGGCCCTCATTGGCAGAACCGCGCTCGTGACCAGGGCAAGCGCGACAAAGACAACATTTTTTTTCACGCTGCACGCATCGCGCTTCCCCACGCTCACGTGCAGTATGGACGCTACAATTGAGTTTCATTGTTTTGATTGCGCGCTCGCTCTCACCCTCGACGAGGCATTGGAAGCAGAGGCGAGAAGCTGAATCATACAATTTTACCTGCTTGGCAAACAAAACAATGTTGGTTTCCTCATCTAAGTGTAATACATTAAAGTCTCAGAGCCATATTCTGAATGGCACAAGTAAAAATTCCAATAAAGATGAACAACTCGCTGTGAATGTTTAAGAAGGCTCTAACGATTCAAATAATGCAGGAATTGTACAAGCCAAATCACAATGGTAGCCATCATTGAACAGCCACAGGAAACCTAACATTTCTCCTAGAAACCGAACCATGAAAGAGTCAGAACAAAATACGGTATAAGGATATAAAGTAAAAAATAATATCCGTACAACAAAGTTATTTTACCTTTGGACAAGGTAAGTAGAGGCAGTCTGAATCAACTACCAGAAGTGTGTAATAAAAGGAGAAAAACCCCCACAGGGATTAACACACACTACTACGACACACTCAGGTCTCAGGTGTGGCTGTGACATTTTCCTGCCGCTTCTTGCGCATACAAATGATACCTCCTGTTACGTAACCACTCTCCTTCCTTTATATTTGCATACAGTACAACGAATGGTCAGCTTATCTGCTACTGTAGCATGTTGCCAGATCCCCAAACTTTGTGACGTCAAAACTGTCTAGGGTTTGAAATGCTTCCTCAAGGGAGCTGATAATATCAACTGTTACACACTGGCAGGCTTCCACGGAATCTGGATTCCAACACCATGAAATCAGGCGGATAGGCACGTAGCCCTTAAAGAGGCAGTCCGTGCCACACTTTGGTTTTAATATATGCCGCCTTTGATTACCTTTATTGAAAAGTAACTACCTAAACTGACGATCGATTCGTTCTCCCGTGATCGATCAGCAAAGATCCTGCTTCCCAGGGTCCAATAAATGGCCACCTTTCAGTTTCAATCAATCCTTCAGTCCGTGTAACTCAGCAGCTACGATGTATCCTTATATTACCAAGATAACATTATCTATTGTTACAGTTTGCAGCTCAAACTGCTGGGAACATTTGCAACAGATTATCACAAACAGGAAAGTGTTACAAAGATCTTGCACTGCTGGGGAGGTGGGATAAAACTGCTATAGAAATCAAAGGATGCTCCGTGTATTAGAACACAAAAAATGGCATTAAAAGTGTAGGATACTGCATGGATTGCTCCAGGGGAATATTTCCAATATGCAGCGAGTATGTGGTTTTGTATTAAATTGTATTACCATCTAAAACTCCCCCCCCCCCACCATTTGTTTCCTTAAAATAACAATGTGCCATTTTATTTAAGACCCTTTTTACTCCGCTGTGAACCCTGTGTTACATTCGGCTTCCCCAGCACTTGCAGTGATTCCCATTTGTCATGACAGCCACTCAGAAATTCTCAGCACTTGAGGGTATCAATTCTAGCTAAAGTATACATGACGGCTGAGTTGGGATCTATACCAATACGATAGTAATATCGTAATATAAAATGACCACAAGTCGACATGGGCTTCGTTTATTGCTACCGGTCATTGTTTTAGTGCCACCCAGCGACATGCAGTTTCAGATCAGACGGAGGGCCACGGTAATGGGATCTCACCCCCCAAAAATAGGATAACGGCACCTCCTCCCCGATGTGCCGTGTTTGCCGACTTCTTCCGAGGTCGCACCATTCTGATGTTCACAGAAAGGGTATTTTACTTGTTTTAAAATATAAATGTATTAATATAATCGTTTTTATTTCATATAGATAAAACGGATAAAGTACACCATTGTGCGAAACGCGTAGGAGAGCCGTGTACCTCCTTTTTTTAACCACGCTTCATTACAACTTTTATTTGTTTTGGACCCTTCTCCCCTGGCTGTGGGCTGCTTTTTCCTGCCCAGATGAGACTACAATCTATTGTTGGTGCCTGAGGCACAGGGAGATAAAGTGACTTCCCCAAGGTCACAAGGAGCGGGCGCCGGGAAATGAACCAGGGTCCCCTGCTTAACACTCGGTGTCTTTATTCAGTGAGCCGCTCCTTCAGCACTAAAGAATATGTAATTTATAATACATGTTAACGCAGCAATACATGCTGCTGGCTTGTTTTTATACATATATATCTACGGTACCTTATATGAAACAAGGGGTCCCCAGGAGCAGAATTTCGGCACTCCACGCTATGAGCACCCAACCTGCTCTATTTCATTTTACCACTCCCTTCCAAGGATTCGTGTCCTGAAAAAGCACTATGGCTACTGAGGTCAGCCTCACTCTGGTAGCCAATAAAAAGCCGTGACCTCATTGGGAGGGGACATTGCAGCTCCCCATCGGGTATTGGGAGGGGACATTGCAGCTCCCCATCGGGTATTGGGAGGGGACATTGCAGCTCCCCATCGGGTATTGGGAGGGGACATTGCAGCTTCTCATCGGGTATTGGGAGGGGACATTGCAGCTTCCCATCTGGTATTGGGAGGGGACATTGCAGCTTCTCATCGGGTATTGGGAGGGGACATTGCAGCTTAATTAAAAAAAAGTTTAGTGTGCTATTTTTCATTCGTAAAATATATTGTCACGAATACAGTACATGAGATAGATAGAGATATAGATAGAAATCTATAGATCTATATATATATATATGAAAAAAGCAATCCACCCCAGCAGGAGTGGACACAGGACAGCACTCAAAGGTAAGCAAGAAAACTTGTATTGCAAGTAAAACACAGCACAAACATGTCATGTGTCCGCTCTTGCTGGGGTGGATTGCTTTTTTTTCTGTCTATTGGTATAGGATATGCACCGCAAATTTTCTTGGTATTTGAAGTGCCAGCTGCCCTGTCTATCTATATATCTATATCTATATTAATCATGGGAACAATTTTGTTACTGCCCAACCCTAAAAGTTTGTTTTTTCCCCCTTTAAAAATAAATAAATAGATCAACTACAAATAAAAAAAGCCAGTTTTCAGCACAAAACCAAGCGCTAGATCGACAAGGTTCCATTAAATCAGGGCTCCCGCCAGGTTACC
Source organism: Ascaphus truei (assembly GCF_040206685.1). Taxonomy (NCBI): domain Eukaryota; kingdom Metazoa; phylum Chordata; class Amphibia; order Anura; family Ascaphidae; genus Ascaphus; species Ascaphus truei. The sequence goes on from NC_134501.1 coordinate 6,779,392, forward strand.
GAAATCAGGAACGGACGTCATGTTAAGTTAAAACATATCCACAAAGCTAATTATATGCAGAAACAACAGCTGCGCTATATGCCATCAGCACAGGCTTAAGCCCGTCACTAACCTATAGACATACAATATACGTCATGAAAATCTACACCCTGAAGGCTCATTGTACATACTGCATTCCCTACCAGCTAGAGCATCTCATATGCCCTTCCAGGAAGGGCAGATGAGATGAAATAACCCAGACCACTACAAGATTAGTCATCATTGGGGAAAGAGGGACCCGCATGGAATACTGTAACCCCATAGATACCACCCCCCACAATGCTGCAGTGCATTTGAAGCAAAAGGTGACCGTGTGCTCATTTGCATGTAGGAGATGAGGGTGAAAAGCAGGGTTGTAGACCTGTCAGACATTTAAATACGTGTGCACAAAGCGAAGTACAAAAACAACTTTTGGAACTTCAGTGCCCTTTAGACGTACAATGTACGTCATAAAGTCTACACCCTGGAGGCCCATATGACGTACATTGTACGTCCTGCATTTCCCCCCTCCCACCTCCAGTCGTCAGAGCTTTAAATCAGCCATTACCAGCTGGAGTCTCTCAGCTACCCTTCAAGGAAAGGCAGATGCCATTAAAAACCCAGATGTGATTTTTGTTAGCTGACCATCCTAATTTCTTATATCTCCCCTGTGACGCGAGGGGGAGCGAGTAGATTGCCACTTATTGGGGAACAGGGGGGGGGGGGGGAGAAAGAGTACCCCATACATTTATTTTCAGGGGAAAACATTACCTATGTCCGAATTCCTTGTGGTGTGTACACTCATAAAATATATACTTTATGGGAGTAGGTTTATGCCAGAGGGTAATTTTCCCTTTCCAGTGATGGCGGGAACCTTGTGTATTCAGCCATGAAAAATTCCCTTACACAGTCTTACTATTGTGGCCTCTTTTTGGCCAAATTAGTATGAAAAGTTATACGCATCGGGTATCGGTGTACTCGAAGGATCCAGAGAGATCAAATATAGTCTTCCTCCAATGATTACACTGAACTCGTGGGAAGAATTTTGATGCAAAGTCTGAAGTTAGTGTAGATTTGAGAGAAATGTAAAGACAACAGTGTTCAACAAAACTTCCCGGACAATGTTTTTGCGGAAACATGTTACCCATGCCTACATTTCCCGAGATATGTCATTTCAGAAAATATATTCTTTTATGGGGGCATTTTTTTACTAAAGGATAGATTTGCCTTTCCAATGATGGAGAACCTCCAAGACAGGTACCAATAAAAACCTACATTTGTATTGAAAAAAACAAAACAATACTGTATACAGGCATACCCCGCTTTAAGTACACTCACTTTAAGTACACTCGCGAGTAAGTACATATCGCCCAATAGGCAAACGGCAGCTCACGCATGCGCCTGTCATCACATCCTGAACAGCAATACCGGCTCCCTACCTGTACCGAAGCTGTGCGCAAGCGGGGAGACTATAGAGCATGTTACACATGCGTTATTTACATCAGTTATGCACGTATATGACAATTGCAGTACAGTACATGCATCGATAAGTGGGGAAAAGGTAGTGCTTCACTTTAAGTACATTTTCACTTTACATACATGCTCCGGTCCCATTGCGTATGTTAATGCGGGGTGTGCCTGTACAGTTATCATAGGTGCATATAAAGCTCACCACTGGAATCATACTTAAAACAAATGTATACCAAAAGTTTGAGAATCAATGTCGTTGCAAAGCCCCTTCGAACGGAATGGTTTACGCCACGATATAGTAGCGTAATACTGCGTTAGGCCGGTTCTATACTGCGTACGCCGCGATATAGTAGCGCAATACTGCGTTATGATCCAATAACGTGTTAAAGGAACAATCCATGATGCACATTTTGTAAAACTTTTTTAAAAAAAATATAGAATTTGGAGCTGGGGGTCTCCGGAGCTGATCCCCGTTAATTTCAGCTCTGGGAACCCCCTACTTCCAGAGATACTTACCTCTGAAGTAGGTGCCAGTAGCTGCTCCAGCTGAGCAAGCAGGGCTTTCAGGTTTGAAGCTCCCGCGTCACATTGGCCAATAGGGAGTCGCACAGATAACGTCACAGCTTCCTATTGGCTGGGAAATATCTGAACAGCGGACATATTGTGAACCCTGCTTGCCAAGAACTGCTACCTAATTCGCTGGTAAGTATCCCTGGAAGCAGGAGGTCCCCGGAGCTGAAAATAACAGGATTCAGCTCCGGAGACCCCCTGCTTCAACCATATAATATATATATAAAAAAATTACATTTGCAAAAACATCCGCCCCCTTGAATTGCCTCTAAGTATGTATGGCGTTACTCCAATTCAGACCCTGAAATAGGTGTTGAACTCAAGTGGAGAAAGACGGGAGAGGGAAATAATGCAGGTCTGCTTATTACATTTTAATCATGCAAGAAATCAATATGACTTGCAAAGGGGTCATTAAGTACTCCTCAAACAAAGTATGACATCAGAGGAGAGCAGTTGCAACAGCATCCAGATGCAGAACATCAGTTTGAGTCATGATTTCCTACTTTTTCCTGCTTTCTGTGCACACGGCAACATGCACGCCTCTATGTACCAATGAACTCCAAAATTAGCCAAGAGCAAATAAGGAACATGTTGAGATTAAAACAAGACATCCATTTTCCTGACTGCACCTGTGATGTCATATTATAGTTTCACATGTAACAATGTCCTGCAATGTCCTGGGTGTGAAGCCAATTATGGTTTGTCCTCTTAGATGCACCTCAGTGCCCGTGGCTTGGCAATACTAGTCAATTAATTAGTTACCTGGCAATTACTAATATCATGGTCAAAGTAAAATTAGAATGATCGGTTTCTGAAGAAAGTCCATGACTGCATGCGTCTCATCTGCTGAAATCCCTCTCCTGGCTTCCTATCAAATCCCGCATCCCGCATTCAATTCTCCTCCTCACTTTTAAAGCTTTACACTCTTCTGCCCCTCCTTACATCTCAGCCCTAATTTCTCACTATGCACCATCCCGACTCTTGCGTTCTGCTCAAGGATGTCTTCTCTCTCCCCCTTTTTATCTAAAGCCTTCTCCCGCCTTAAACCTTTCTCACGGACTGCCCAACACCTCTGGAATGCCCTTCCCCTCAATACCCGACTAGCACCCTCTCTATCCACCTTTAAGAACCACCTCAAAACACACCTGCTTAAGGAAGCATACGAGTAGCTCTGTGGCTGATAATTAACACCTCATACATTAACCTTGGCCCCCTGCAGACGCACTTACCAGAAAGCCCTCCTACTGTCTCTGTACGTTCTTCCTACAAACCAATTAGATTGCAAGCTCTTCGGAGCAGGGACTCCTTTTCCTAAATGTTACTTTTATGTCTGAAGCACTTGTGTTGTGTATTACATTTGGGTAGTTTGTATTATTTGTTATTTATATAATTGTCACGTGTTACTGCTTTGAAGCGCTATGTACATTAATGGCGCAATATAAAGACGTACATACATACGGTATTTGAAGGTATATACTAATATACTGTCTGATTTATTGTGATACCTTATACCAGGGGTGCGCAAGATTTTTTTTAGGGGGCGGTGCGGCGGTTGCAGAGGCCCCGCGCTCTTCCCCAAAAGCATTTAAATTAAATGTTGTGGGATCGCGTGAGCCCTCTGCAACATCAATTTACCTCGACTGCCGGCGTCAGGACTCGCCTCCATGGCAACGCGCACTCCCCATTGCCATAGCAACATGGCATCAAATGACGCTGCGGGTCACGTCACGCCGCATCAAGATAAGGGGGGGGGGGGGCCGGGGACGCGAGCACCAGAGGCAGCAAGGCAGGGGGGCACAGCATCAAAAGTTTTCGCTACCCTGCCTTATGCCATATTACACCGGACATTTGTACCTTTAGATACATGTTTGGTATTATCCTCGGAGAATCATTCTGTGATACATCTCTCTTCTCTGTGTTCTTAGTACTCCTACAACTGGATAATGACCTAATGTACACAGCTATACGAATTGCAGCTACTCTCATCACACCGCGATATGTCCATCCTACATAGTGGATTTACCTTGGAGTTATAGAATAGTTCTGGTTATTAGCAATTGTTAGGACCAGTAGGTCAGGCCAGAATCTGCACTTGTGTTAAGCATCCATTTTGTCTGTTCATAACCAGTTAAGATTCTGTAGTCAGCCTTTTGCTGAAATATAATTTCTAATGCACTTAGTTTCTGCCAAATTACATTTCCTTTCTCCCTGCTCAGGATATTGCTAAGATACTTTTTGTATTTTCAGTTTCCTGCTCTTTTAGTCAATATACAATAGACTGGTTCTATGAAAGAGGCAAAATCGTATAACTTAGTTGCTAGAGATTCAAGGTCTCTTGATAACAGACAATGAATAAGCTATGTATTCAGACAGTGCCTGTATTGGGAGAAACACATCCCAAAATCATGCCACTAATATGTCTTGCCCCTAAATCACGCCTCTAATCAAAGCTACGCCCAAGCCACACCCAGGTTACACCTATGTTTCGCCTCTAATCAAACCCCTCTGTTTTCCTGTATAAAAGTCATAACCCTATGCTTAATAAATAAGACAAAGGAATTTGAAATCTGGCTTGCGTTACGTTTCTTTTCCTTCGTTTTTCGGGCCTGTAAGTTCATCAAAAATCGGAGATAACAAGTGTCAGTGTGTGAAAGCTTCCCGGATGAGTCTGCGGCAGACGGTGCAGATGTGTATATCCAGTCACAAGGCCTTCAGCTCTTTTGGCAGAGGAAAGGTTCCTTTCAGTTCTGAAGCCTAGGCAAGGAAATGGTTTCCTTCAGCAATCGTGCTACTGTATTGCTATTTCCACATTCATACACCCAGAACTGTGTAGCCGCCTCACTGTTTCATTGTATATATATGTATTCCTTTCGTCGATCTTTAAATTGTTATTGAATAACATGTTATTGTTTTTTTGTATTGGTATAAGTGGAGTACATACTCTGCTTCCCCTAATAGAAACCATATGGGCTATACATATGATGCTTTGCTCTTAGGGATATTGGTATCCACAGACTTATTGAATCTTATCAAATGACTCTATGTACACTGAGTGCATTTAATAGGGACCTGGTGTGAATGCTCTATTCATAAATACATCTGCTGTTGATATGCCATATTGATGATCCCTTTGCACCTCTGTACATGACATGAAATCCAGTTATTGGACTAGGGCTGGCAAGGAACGGCCAAGAACCGGCCCCTGGAGACTCCGTTTAGAAGAAAGAGCCGGTTTGCACGTGTGCGGAGGGACCAAGCTGTCCAGGGATATATCCAAAAGTGCCCAGAGGATTTTTCCGCTATATGTACCACAGCGGAGGGACCAGACTACGGAGGATGCATCAGAACTTAACTAGAGGATGTTGCCAGTACATGCACCATAGCGGAGTGACCAGATTGTCAGGAGTCCTTACCGGACGTTTGCAGGGGAATTTTCCAATATCTTGTTTCCCCGTCTGAGAGAAACATCTACACATGCAGCTAGGAAAAACGTGACTGGGGATCTTAGGTGGCATGAGCCTTTTTAAATGCTTTGGCAAAGTCGGTTCTACCACACAGGTGGGGCATAAACCCCATCATATATATGGTCATGGAGGACGATACATACATACATATATATATCTCCTGATGAAACCGCAGCGACGGTGAAATGCGTAGAGAATCGCTGTGTGGGACGCTGCACAGAGTGCTGCCTGCCTGCAGACCTGCCTCCAGTCCATCATCCGGGGACTCAACCCGGGAGCACGGAGACGGGCGACACGAGTGCTGCTGAGAAGAGTTCGGAGACCGCTCCGGTTCCCAGCTGCTTGCGCTTGATATTTGATCATAACGCTTATTTTGATCTGACACCATGTCCCTACACCTGTGGATATATTGGATAGACCACCGCAAAGACACCGAATTGCCACTGACTGGGATATGCACTGAAAGATTGAGAAATCTGAGAGTATAAACTCCGCTGGATTTTGGAGAAACCAACTCCTCAATATCACTTTAAACATATTGCACTAATGTTTGTATGTTTTCTCTTCACATATACCTGCGCTCCCCAAAAAACCTGCACCTTATAGATACAGGTTTGGGAATGAAGGGCCCTTTGTTCTAATAAATCTAAATAATTTTTATTTTTTTCAACACTATTTAGAATTACAAAGACATTTTTGGGCTTAAAAAAATAATAAAAATAAAATATTTATCACAATATATATCGTTATTGCGATAAATGTATCGTTATCGTGTGAGTTTTTCTGTAGAGAGGGTTGGGGTTCCTTACAATGCATCTCCTCTCAGATGCGCTATTAGAGAGCGTGGGGTCCCTTAGGCTTCATCCATAGTGCAGGCTACGGCACGAACTACGTAGCCCGCGCCGAAACAAACACTAGGACGACAAGGTAGTAATGCATAGTGCGAGTGCACAAATGCTACAGGGAGAGCGGCGCTTCGCAATAGAAACAAGTTTGTATTGCAAGCGTGACGCCGGGGAGGAGCGTGGAAGCTAGCGCCTCCTACTATGGACAAAGCCTTACTATGCATCTGATCTCAGACGCGCTATTAGAGAGGGTTGGGGTTCCTTACTATGCATCTGATCTCAGACGCGCTATTAGAGAGGGTTGGGGTTCCTTACTATGCATCTGATCTCAGACGCGCTATTAGAGAGGGTTGGGGTTCCTTACTATGCATCTGATCTCAGACACGCTATTAGAGAGGGGTGGGGTTCCTTACAATGCATCTGATCTCAGACGCGCTATTAGAGAGGGTTGGGGTTCCTTACAATGCATCTGATCTCAGACGCGCTATTAGAGAGGGATAGGGGGTTCCGCACAATTTCACAATATAATTATAGGGCTCTTAACAAAAAAAAAAAAAGAAGAAAGTCTGAGTACCACCATCTTTGAATTATTTACTTCATCTTTCTAAGAGAAAAAAATATATGTTTTATTGTAACGAGAAGTGTTCAACTTTAAATGCCAGGGCCAGATTATAAACGGTGCCATCGCATATCCCCACAGGGGTTATTTTGCAGACAATATCTTGTTATTTCAGGAGGATTCAAGGTGTTGCATGAGCCAATAAATGTATAAACGAAGACAAACAATCTCTGCCCACGGATTGAGTAGGAGTTATATTTAGTAACTATCCAGAAGTCTATTTTTAACTACTGTAACCTATTAATAGAAATGCTATTTGAATAGCTCAGGGCTTTGTAAACTTCCTTAGGGAAGGAATGAAAGCAAGAAATTCCGCCTGAAATGAAGTTGGCTTGAAATGTGGAAATTACCTTACATCCATCATCAGCTGTTAAAATCTACCAAGGAAACACCCAAAGGAACTGAACTCACCGAATGTGGTCGTTTAATTACATCGTTGTGAAAAGAATGAATTCCAAGTTTAGCTTCTGGACATGGTGAGGACACACTAGTGTGTGTCTGTGTGTGTCTGTGTGGTTAGTAGGTCCATCTTTTCCACCCACAAATAAGTGTTGGAAAAGGGAATTTGTTTTAAGAAAAAGAAGCTTTACCCACCTGAACCCCTGGGTTACATTCTTCCGAGATACGCAAATGGATAGACCTTGCCCTAGTATAGCCCACGGGGCATCTTCAGCGCAGGCCCCTAGTGTGAACAGAACTTTGGACTAAGTAATGTGACATTAGTTGGGACACCAGTCCTCCCCAGATATCAGCGAGTGCCACCCCGCCCCCCTGTCCCTCCAAAACAAAATCTGCCAAATAAGGTATATACAGTCACAGCTGTTTTATTCCTCTGTGTCCCCTTCCCAATCCCTCTCCGAACGCATCACAATACAGGCAGTCCTCGGTTATCCGACACAATGCGTTACTCAAAATGGCGTTGTAAAGCGAAACGTTGTAAAGCGAAACACATTTTCCCATAGGAACACTGTTTAAATGAAAAGTTCCGTTCCTGAAGGCATTTTTAACACTAAAATACACCAAATATTTTATGCAGGCAATAAGATATGCAGCACACACATAAATTATATAGTGTATATACTGTATTATATATATATATTATATATATATATATATATATATATATATATAATATAACATAATAAATAATATATTATATAATATAATATTATATAGTATAATATTATATATATATATATATACGCTCTTACGATGCTTTGCAACGTTGTTTATGTGAATGTGTATATATATATACACACATACACAACGTTGCAAAGCGTCGTAAGAGCGTTGGATAAGCCATTTTGGCGTTGTAAAAATGAATATAGGTATGCATTGCATAGCGTTGGATAAGCCATTCGTTGTAAAGCGAAGCGTTGTAAAACGAGGACTGCCTGTACAAACTATGGATGCATAGCTAGACAACTGTGCTTTCAGATCCCAATGAACAAAGTGTGTCAGCATGCACCAGTGTATACCTGTGCTTACACCCCCTACCGGGCCTGGTTTCCACCATAGGGTGTACGTGTATGTGTTTGCTTTGCAACTGGTACAGTATCCCTCTCCCCCTATTTCTTTATTCTGTAACTAACCTGAAATATGTATGTATTTGGTGGACCCCTTGATCCCGCTTTTCTTCTATACCCATTCTCCGAAAATGTTAAATAAAAATGTTTAAAAAAATAAATAAAAAGAAGCTGATCACAGTGTGATGTATAATGTAATGATGGAAGCATTAATGCCTTCCACTGTAGTGCTTCCATTCCCGGTGTCAGCTCCTTGTGACCTTGGGAAGGTCACTAGAGTATCTCCCTGTGCCTCAGGCACCAAAAAATATAGGATTGTAAACTATGAGGCAGGGGCTGCGTCTACATCCTGCGTGCCGCGCGGTATACTGTAATCGTGACGCGCTTTGAGTCCCATTGGGAGAAAAGCGCTATTTCAAATAAAGTTATTATTATTTGTACCGATTTGGCCGGTACAGTACAATTTGAGGACCCCCAAGCAGTGCCCAGCTTGTACTGGTCTGCACCGTGTCCACACTCACTACATCGCTGTGACCATGCTCACCGCACAAAACTAGCTTGTTTGCCTTCCTCTGGATCAATATACTGTAAGCAGGGATATAGGACAAAGTATCTGCCGTCTGAATTTAGCACAGGTTGAACTTGATGGATGGATGTCTTTTTTCAACCTCATCTACTATGTAACAAAAGGAAATACAAAGTGAAAGCTCATTACTTTCAGGAAATTATAATCAGGGCCGTCGTCACGAGACCAGGAAGAGCGAGGCACCAAGCAGCCCTCCGAAACCGGAAAGTTTTAACATTGCAGGAGGGCAGGATAAAGGGGAAGTTTTTTTTACCTTCCAGCAGCAAAGTGCACAATAGCCAGGCTGCACAAAGGAAAGTACAGGCCTGCCTCCGCTTACTGTCCAACCCGGGGAAAGTTTGCTGGCTCTCCTCAATCCTTGTAATCACATTCCAGTAACATGATACCCTCCACATAACAAGAGAAGGGAAAAGGAAGGAGTGAGGTTTTTTGTATTTAATCAAGGACTGGGATTCCCGTTTTAGGTTTAAACGGAAAAACACCACCGACTTATTATGCGCTTTCAGTTAAAACCGATAAAACCCCGGAAATGATGCAATTTCTTTTTGCGTTTCACCTCTTGTAGCAGTCACAGGCAGGACATATACTAAATAAGGGGCCTATGGAAACTAAAATCAGTACATCGCTAAATACCAAATTCAAAACGTGAAGAACCCCAAAAGTAAACGCGGCATTTACACCCCAAAACCTAAACACGGCATTTACACCCCAAAATAAATAGAAATGAGCACTGAAAACCAGTATCTTTAATTAAACCACATCAACACATGGAAATGCTCCAATTGAAAGATAATGAGACACACACACACACACACACACACACACACACACACACACACACACACACACACACACCAGTGTAGAGCTGAAATAAATGCAGTTCAGCCGTGGGGAACCCCCCATTCCCAAGATACTTACCAGGGAAGTAGCACCTACAACGCGGGAGATTCAAACCTCCATTTTGTTTCCCCTGGAGGGGGCCGTACTTATGACACCTTTCTCTGAATCTCGTGAAGCAGGGGGTCCCCGGGGATTAAATTAATTTGGCAAAAGACAAAACAGACCAGGCGGAACTGCTCCTTTAAATTACTAGCCTCACATTGGTGTTGATTCTCTTCATTCTTCTATCTCAACTAAATTACTCTATCACTCCAGTCCTCAAGGGCCACCAACAGGTCAGGTTTTCAGGGTATCCCTGCTTCAGCACAGGTGGCTCAATCAGTGGCTCAGTCGAAGACTGACAGCCACCTGTGCTGAAGCAGGGATATCCTGAAAACCTGACCTGTTGGGGGTGTGTACGCCTTGAGGACTGGAATCGAGCCCTCCCGGTTTAACGGATAACACATCCGCTGAATACATACAGACAAAATGCTTTGTTTGTGAAACCACGACACAATAATCAGCGCAGTGAGATCATTTTTGTTTGATCACAGTTTGCTTTGCAGATCCCGCATTCGGTCCTGGATATTGGCACGGTATTTGCCAACATAACTAGCCAATATCCAGGTGTGAATAAAAGGGTCACTGTTTTCTAAAGAGAGGTTATTTGTTTAGACATCCAGTCCATCCAACAAACAGATTACTAGCCACGGTGGTGCCCCGAGGCTGGGGCTTATAGCGGTTGCCGGTTCGGTACAAATGTTGCCGTTATCTTTCTGTTACAGTAGCAATTTGATTAGGCATAAAGAGTAATACTTTTATGTCCACATACTTTCAGCGGTCTTCAAAAAAATTCTGTATTACCCCTTCCAAACCCCTTGAGGGACAAGATCTCCTGTTAGCTTCCTCTGTGAGTAAACATTGAAGAGCTGAAGGATTTAGAGCAGGGTGCGCGAGATTATTCAGTGTGGGCGCGGCGGTTACAGAGGCCCCGCGCTCTTCCCCAAGGCATTTCAATGAATGCCGGGGGATTGCGGAGCCCTCTGCAACTTCACTTAGGCATGTATTATACTAAGCGCAGGCATGCACGACGTTGCATGTTGCGCGTGCGTTTTGTGCCTATAGGCCAAAGGATGATGTGCGCGTCTAGGAGGCGTGGCCATGACATCACAACGGTAGGCCTCACTGTGATTGGCTCAGTGTGTCACGTGGCATGGTAGCCGCTCGAAAATACACATTTCTTTGTATGCGCGTCGGCAGTGGATACACTGTCGTAGGAAGACTGGTATTTTTCATTGCCATGCGCGCGCTCCCGCTTAGTATAATACATGCCTTACCTTGTCTTCGGCGACGCGTCGCCATGGCAAAGCGGCGTCAAATGTCACGTGACACCGCGGCGCCATTTGACGCCGAGAGCCGGAGACAAGGTAAGGGAGGGAAGTGGGGGGCGCGAGCAGGGAGGGAAGCAGGCAGGGGGGCACAGCAGGGAAAGATTACGCAGCCCTGATTTAGAGGATGGATTTAGGTATCCAGTTTTGTTACTGAATATTGGATATTCTTTTTAGAGCCTTGTTCCTCTCATTGGTATAAAACTGTGCATTAAAAACACAAGATATGCTATGAGACGTCACTAGGACAGTTGTAAGTGAATTTAACACATTGAAGCATTGGAAAACGTGCCCAGAGTATAATTTATCATTGTACAATATTTTTCCAACTGTTGTATAATGACATATTTGAGGTATGATGTATTTGATACTTCTGAGTACAACAGTCATCTTTTATTAAAACAGAAAGCCTCTCTAAAAAGGAGCAATTCATCCTAACTAACATCCATTTAAATATATACTAGCTGAGAGCCCCGGCGTTGCCCGGGATGTTTGTGGTGTGGGGGTGGCATTTGGGTGGGGAGTGGTCCACGCGGCCCATGTGCGGTGGTAGTGCTGCTGTGGCTGTACTGATGGTGATTGTATTGGTGTGCTGATTTGGGAGGGTTTGGTGCTGATGTGGGGGTGCGGATGTGGGTGTGCCGATGGGGGAGGTGCAAAGGTGGCGATGTGTGGGTGCTGATGGTGTTGATGGGGGCTGGGAATGGTGGGGAGCCGAGAATGCCAGTGTGCTGGGGGGGCATGGGATACCGGTGTGCTGATGTGGTGGTGCTGGGGTGTGTGTGTGTATACACGTGTGTGTGTATGTGTATACACGTGTGTGTGTATACACGTGTGTGTGTGTATACACGTGTGTGTGTGTGTATACACGTGTGTGTATACACGTGTGTGTGTGTATACACGTGTGTGTGTGTATACACGTGTGTGTGTGTATACACGTGTGTGTGTATACACATGTGTGTGTGTGTGTATACACGTGTGTGTATACACGTGTGTGTGTGTATACATTGTGTGTATGTATACGTGTGTGTGTATACACATGTGTGTATACACGTGTATACATGTTTGTGTGTGTGTATACATGTTTGTGTGTATACATTGTATGTGTGTGTGTGTATAAGTGTGTGTGTGTGTGTGTGTGTGTGTGTGCGTGTGTGTGTGTATACGTGTGTGTGTGTGTATACGTGTGTGTGTGTATACATGTGTGTGTATATACATGTGTGTGTATATACGTGTGTGTGTGTACACGTGTGTGTGTGTACACGTGTGTGTGTGTACACGTGTGTGTGTGTACACGTGTGTGTGTGTACACGTATGTACACGTGTGTGTGTGTACACGTGTGTGTGTACACGTGTGTGTGTGTGTACACACGTGTGTGTGTGTGTGTACACACGTGTGTGTGTGTGTACACACGTGTGTGTGTGTGTACACACGTGTGTGTGTGTGTACACACGTGTGTGTGTGTACACACGTGTGTGTGTGTACACACGTGTGTGTGTGTGTACACACGTGTGTGTGTGTACACACGTGTGTGTGTGTACACATGTGTGTGTGTGTGTACACATGTGTGTGTGTGTGTACACATGTGTGTGTGTGTGTACACGTGTGTGTGTGTGTATACACGTGTGTGTGTGTGTGTATACACGTGTGTGTGTATACACGTGTGTGTGTATACACGTGTGTGTGTGTATACACGTGTGTGTGTGTATACACGTGTGTGTGTGTATACACATGTGTGTGTGTGTATACACATGTGTGTGTGTGTATACACATGTGTGTGTATACACGTGTGTGTATACACGTGTGTGTGTATACATGTGTGTGTGTGTGTATACATGTGTGTGTGTGTATACATTATGTGTATGTATACCTGTGTGTATACGTGTGTGAGTGTATACGTGTGTGTGTGTATGTGTACATGTGTGTGTGTGTATGTCTCCACGTATGTGTTTGTATGTCTCCATGTGTGTGTGTGTATGTCTCCATGTGTGTGTGTACGTGTACATGTGTGTGAGTATACGTGTACATGTGTGTGTGTGTACGTGTCTACGTGTACATGTGTGTGTGTGTGTGTGTGTACGTGTACGTGTGTGTGTGTGTGTACGTGTACATGTGTGTGTGCGTGTCTACGTGTACATGTGTGTGTGTCTATGTGTACGTGCGTGTGTGTCTACGTGCGTGTGTGTGTACGTGTGTACGTGTGTGTCTATGTGTGTGTCTACGTGTGTGTGTTTGTGTCTACGTGTGTGTGTTTGTGTATACGTGTGTGTGTGTGTATACGTGTGTGTGTGTGTCTACGTCTGTGTGTGTGTGTGTGTGTGTGTCTACGTGTGTGTGTGTGTCTGTGTCCCTGTGTGTCCTTTGGCCCGTGACTCCGCCTCAGGGAAGGGGGGGGGGTGGGGGGGGAGGTGGTGGGAAGGAGGGGGGTGGGGGGGAAGGGGAGGTGGGGGGGAAGGGGAGGTGGGGGGGAGGTGGTGGGGAGGTGGTGGGAAAGGGGGGGGGGGGTGCGGGGGAGGTGGTGGGAAGGGGGGGGGTGCGGGGGAGGTGGTGGGAAGGGGGGGGAGGTGGTGGGAAGGGGGGGGGGGTGGGGGGAGGTGGTGGGAAGGGGGGGGAGGTGGTGGGGAGGTGGTGGGAAGGGGGGGGAGGTGGTGGGGAGTTGGGAAGGGGGGTGGGGGAGGTGGGTGGAGGTGGTGAGAGGTTGTAAGGGGGGAGTGAAGGGAAGGTGAAGGGGGGGTGAAGGTGGGGGTGGAGGGGAGGTGAAGGGGGGGTGAAGGTGGGGGTGGAGGGGAGGTGAAGGGGGGGTGGAGGGGAGGTGAAGGGGGGGGGGGGTGGAGGGGAGGTGAAGGGGGGGGGTGGAGGGGAGGTGAAGGGGGGGGTGGAGGGGAGGTGAAGGGGGGTGGAGGGGAGGTGAAGGGGGGTGGAGGGGAGGTGAAGGGGGGTGGAGGGGAGGTGAAGGGGGGGGTGAAGGGGAGGTGAAGGGGGGGGTGGAGGGGAGGTGAGGGGGGGGTGAAGGGGAGGTGAAGGGGGGGGTGGAGGGGAGGTGAAGGGGGGGGGTGGAGGGGAGGTGGGGGGGGGGGGGGTGAAGGGGAGGTGAAGGGGGGTGAAGGGGAGGTGGGGGGGGTGAAGGGGAGGTCGGGGGGGGTGAAGGGGAGGTGGGGGGGGGTGAAGGGGAGGTGAAGGGGGGTGAAGGGGAGGTGGGGGGGGTGAAGGGGAGTGAAGGGGAGGTGGGGGGGGTGAAGGGGAGGTGGGGGGGGGTGAAGGGGAGGTGAAGGGAGGTGGAGGGAGGTGGAGGGGAGGTGGAGGGGGGGTGGAGGGGAGGTGAAGGGGGGGTGGAGGGGAGGTGAAGGGGGGTGGAGGGGAGGTGAAGGGGGGTGGAGGGGAGGTGAAGGGGGGGTGGAGGGGAGGTGAAGGGGGGGTGGAGGGAGGTGGAAGGGAAGTGGAGTGAGGGGAGGTGAGATGAAGGGGGGTGAGGGGAGGTGAAGGGGGGTGAGGGGAGGTGAGGGGAGGTGAAGGGGGGTGAGGGGGGGTGAGGGGGGGTGAGGGGAGGTGAAGGGGGGTGTGGGGAGGTGAAGGCCGCTCCCTCACCCGTCCGGCCGCTCACTCACCCGTTCGGCAGCTCCCTCACCCGTCCGGCCGCTCCCTCAGCCGTCCGGCAGGTCCCACGTGGATCTGAGGCGGGAGGCAGCTTGTTGTGGCCGGTCCCCCGCTGTGTCCCGGGGGCTCGCTCGCTCCGCTGACTGTAGCGGCGCCGGGGGGGGGGGGTGGAGGGGAGGTGATTTGAAGGGGGGTGAGGGGAGGTGAAGGCCGCTCACTCACCCGTCCGGCCGCTCCCACGTGGAACTGAGGCGGGAGGCAGCTTGTTGTGGCCGCTCCCCCGCTGTGTCCCGGGCACTCGCTCCTCCGCTGACTGTAGCGGCGCCGGGGGGGGGGGGGGGGGGGTTATACATGCTGCTAATGTACACCCCCCCCCCCTACTGTGTGTGTGTGTCCGTGTGTCCGTGTCCGTGTGTCCGTGTGTGTGTGTCCGTGTGTGTGTGTGTGTGTGTGTGTGTGTGTGTGTGTGTCCGTGTGTGTCCGTGTGTGTGTGTGTGTGTGTATATCCCTGTGTGTGTGTTTTTGTCCCTGTGTGTCCTTTGGGCCGTCACTCCGCCTCAGGCCAATGAGAGGTGTGCGGGGGCGGCCCAAGGGACCAATGAGATTTCCCCTAGGGACACCGGACATCCAGCAGGCAGGCATGCATGCAGGCAGGCAGGCAAACATACAGTGCTTTCACTAATATAGTATAAGATATACTGTATTTGTGTTTTTTTTACAGGATTAGAAAGGGGATCCTCCACAGATGAACCGCACTATTTTCACCTGAAAGGGCCGCCCAATGTCCTGAGATACTTCCTAGTGATTAAGTTACCCCTATTACTTCCTGGTTTTTAATGGGAATTTAAATGACCATCCAATAGAAAGCCACAACTGATGATGTTGCAGCATCCTATTGGCCCAAAGTTTGCGAGCCATTTTGGTTCCTGAGGGAGATTTAAACCGGTAACATCACTGTTCAGTATCTCAGGGGTGAAAAAAAAAGTGACATTTAGTACAGGGGGACCCCCAGTTCCCAACATGTAAAAAACAAGGGGTGAGGAACTGCTCTTTTCAAGTCATAAACCACCTTAAAACATAGAAGCCTCTGTTGCATTTCCAATTCATGTGACCAACAGGTCAGCTTTTAAGTTTAACCCTGTTTAAGCACAGGTGACAATCCGTGGCGATTGAGTCGCCAGTGCTGAAGCAGGGATATCCTTCATACCTGACCAGTTGGTGGTCCTTGACGACTGGAGTTGGCCGCCCCTGTATTGGACGGTTCACAGAAATGACACATCACTGACCTTGGCAGTAGGGGAGACCTCGTCTTGGTCTTCTCCTTATCCTTCTCTCTGTCTTTCTGACGGTCTTTTTCATCTCTTTTGGCCCGCTCTTTTTCCCATTCTTCTTTCCGCTGACGCTGGCGCTCCTTGTCCCGCTCGCGGTCTCTCTCACGCTCTCTCTCCCGCTGACGTCGCTCCCTGTCTCGGTCCCTTTCGCGCTCCCGTTCTCTCTCTCGCTGTCTGTCTCGATCTCTCTCTCTCTCACGCTCTCGTTCCTTTAGCGAGAGAGATGAGGCACATCGATCAAGTATCAGGTGACAATTCAGTAACAAAGGTTTGCAGGCCCCCCTGGAAGCGTTAAAGCAGCACAACAGGTTGTATTGCTCGCTTTATGTTATATGATTGAACCAGGGTTTCTATGGAGCTGAACCCCATTAAATTCAGCTACAGTTCCAGGGACCCCCTGCTTCGAGAGATACTTACCTCCCATAGAGGGTGCAGGTATCTCAATTGAGTTTAAAGGCCCCGGTCACGTGGACCAATAGAAAACCGTGAAGGATTACGTAACGGCTTCTTATTGGCCTGTATAACGCGGGACATTTAAACGTCGACATTTTATTAGGCACACAAGTTCCTTCGCTGAAGAGATACTGGCACTGCTATGGAGGTATAGATCTCTAGAAGCAGGGGGTCCCTGAAGCCGAAATTAATGGGGTTCCACTCAGGAGGCCCCCTGCTTCAGAAATAGATATAGATAGATAGCTCTATATATAATAAGCAATGCAAGCTGCAGTGCTGCTTTAAATCATTTGGAAGTCCTTTAATCAAAGCCTTCGGCCCTTTATACATTTACTAGAATTAAAGATCTAAAACCCCTGGTAAAGAACGATTCAAGCATAATACAGTTTAATAATAATACAATTTTTTCACAAGTGAAAGTGAATGTCCTGGGGGGCTTGCCCATGACCCAACTAACTACACGAACATGACAGCTAGATTAACCATTCCCCAAAGTCAGAGGCCCACGAAGAAGAGAAAATCGCAAAAGCAAATATTTGATTGAGACAGATGAAAAGACAAACAAGCGTTTTATGCATTCACAAGCAAATTATCAAAATCCACGGATATATAAAAAGCCCGTGGCCCCGGATTAGCAGCACTCTGAGCCCAATGTGGTCCCGTCGTTCCTTCGGTCTCTCTCCTCCAGGCGCAGAGCAGCAGAAGGCATGCGTGACGTTTAGGGCCGTTTAAAGATCTTAGTAGGCCCTAGGCACTCTTGTATTCATAGGCCCCGCCCCACACCATGTCGGGCAGACGCGCACACGCAGTTGCTGTCGCGTGAACTAGTACATTTTGTTATTTACCTCTAATTTTGTTTGGTGTATAAACATTTGACTAAAAAGTTATTATTTTTGATTTAGAAGTTTGAGAGTTGCGACATGTTAAGTTTTGTAAAGACATTAAAAAGGTATTCATTTTGATTCTGCAATTTCCTTTTCATATTTTCGGGTCAATACATTTTTTTTTCCCCCCAGGTCTTAAACTTTTTCGTGGGCCCTTGAAAAGCTTGTAGGCCCTAGGCGCTGCGCCTATTGGATAAATTGGCCCTGGAGACATGACAAGAGGCTCTACGGAAGTCCAAACAGGCCAACCCGATGCATGTTCCGTAAAGATTACCTCTGCTTCATCAGGGGTGTTTGAAAGACCTCCCTGGAGCACTTTTATAGTTCCTATTGGCCCTTAAACTTACTCTGCTCTTTTATAACAACATTGCCAAGTTATATCATAGGACTCAGACATGATGATAAAGGAGCAATGCTAACTATATCAGCGGAAAAAGATGTTAGCTGTATAAGTAGGATAGTACTGCACTACAAAAAATCCTTAGTGAATAATATCAAAAGTAAATATAAAAAAGAAAAAGGGATTGGCATTTATAAACCATGTAATTTGATTAGATAATTTGATTAATAACCCCGATATAGGGAGAGGAGGAATAAACATTACAATAAGTAGAACACCTAAAAACGATATTCTCTTTAATGCATTGGGTTCTGTAAGCAGTGGATCCAAAAGGGTCTCCCTGCGATGAAGTTTATTAACCACATCACTACAATATTTATCAATCACAGGGCTGGCCAACTACAGCCCTCAAAGGCCACCAACAGGTCAGGTTAAGGATACCCCTGCTTCAGCACAGGTGGCTCAAACAGTGGCTCAGTCTTCAAATAAGCCACTGATTGAACCACCTCTGCTGAAGCAGGGATATCCAGAAAACCTGACCTGTTGGTGCCCTGTGAGGACTGGAGTTGCCCCCCCCCTGATCTAGCAGAACTACTTGTACACTTTGGATATTTACATCCTTAAGAATTATTTGGGAGGCCCTCAAAAAAATAAAAGGCCAGGAAAAATGTGCTAAGATTCCCCTTTCTAGGTTTCGTTTGTGCTCACTTTTAGGGACCTCTGCCCTTCCAACACACTGCTCCTCACACGCACATCCAAGCACATATACCACAAAGGGGGTATTGCAATTGAGATATCGCCCTCGAGGCGTCTTTCCCCCATTACTTTTTAAACCATTTTCTGATTGTCCGATTTGTTTAAAAATGTGCACGCCCCACATCTGGGCCGGGAACAACCAGAGCATCGTAGCGGTTCTTCTGGTAACCATACGAGTCTGGATTCCGACGCTTTCTTACATTCTTTCAATACTTGTTTTTTCTAAATATAATTTTTGGACTTTCAGGTGTAATGTTTTCTGAACAGACATCCTGCTTCAAAATCCCCAGCATTTCTCACAAACATTTGTACATTTTCTTTCGTGTCTCTGTTCTATTTAGCGGGATAAGACATTCGGTGGAGGCCATCTCACTGCACCCAAGGCTCCGCTGCCGATCGGACGCAGAAGGACCCTCCACCGCAGCGCCAAGGTAAGTTGATTTAAGGGTTCATTTAACGGTTAGGGAAGGGAGTTTTAGGGCAAGGGGTTAAGGTTTCTAGGGTAGGGGGTAGTGTTACTATTAGGATTAAGATTGGGGTAAGGTTAGGGACTTACTTTGGCGGTGAAGCAGCCGGTGGCGAGAGGTTCCTACAACCACATGTCCATGACTGATATTTAGTGCCTATTCGTTCGTGGACAGCCCCATTCCGTTTTGTATTTTAAATTGAAGTAGATTCTGCCTTTTGCTGGCAGTGGCCATATTAGCAACCATTTACAAAGTCACATCCCCTTCCTCTTCTGAAACAAGCTCTGGCACACCCCTTTTTGAGCCCTGCCCTCTCTCTAGCAGTGCACCAATTGTGTCTAGTGACTGCCTGGTCACATGATCTTCCCCACAGAACTTTGCATCTTGGGTCCACTTCTGCTGCACTGACAGGTATTTGGTGAACCCCCGAGCCGAATCTTTGCCGATCGATAGGCAACTTAGCTAATCACTTGTCAGTGTACAGATTGTATTGAATAGAACATTGAATATATATATATATATATATATATATATATATATATATATATATTTTTTTTTTTAAGTTATGGTGGGTGAAAAGGCAACAAAAAACCTCCACCGTTAGCATACAGCCAATAAAGAATATCACTTGTGAGCACATTCATATGTCTTAGACAGGTCTGCAACCCTGCCTTTCACCATTATCACCTAGCATACAGTGCTCCCACTGCAACAAGGGATTCTGGGAAATGACATGAAAATGAGCACACAATGTGTCACCTTTTGCCTGGAATATCCATTCACATGGAGCCCATATAAGCAAATGCTTCGCCGTTCACACAGCTTTTAAGCACAATTTTTATATATATATTACACACACACTTGTGTGAAACAGAAAGTACACCCTCTTTGAATTCTATGGTTTTACATATCAGGACATAACAATCTGTTCCTTGGCAGGTCTTAAAATTAGGTAAATACAACCTCAGATGAACAACAACACATGACATATTACACCGTGTCATGAACTACGATGCTTCATTAGTTATGGGACCTTTTAAAGCAGCAGTCCAAGCTGCCATTTCTTTTTACCCTTTATTATGTACATCAATAGAATCCTCACAATGATGAGTAATTAGCTAAGTTGCCGATCAATCCGTTCTCCTGTATACTGCCCAGCAGGGATACAGAGATTGACAATTTTTGCAATCCTTTTGCTTACAGGGAAACTGTTAAAAGCTTTGGCAGCGACATGGTAATTAAGGTAGTGCAGACATAGGTATAATTATTTTTTTCCCTATCCAGGCTTGTGGGCGTCAACCGAATTCCTCGAGCGGGTCACACTTTTGAAACAGAATAGTGCAAAGTGCTATAGGGCCACAGACACTGCACAGGAGTATTTTATTATTTACCTCTCACTAATCCGGTTCTCTCCAAAAGAGTACCCCTTTCATTAAATTAAAATACCACACGTCTCGGACAGGTCACAAAATGAAACTCACCCGGTAGCGATACGGCTCTGCCTCCGTGTACTGCACACGGAAATTTTCGTACTGGCCCCCTCGCCATAAACGCTCCATTTCTGTATCAAAATAAGGATCTGCGTAGGGTTCGATCCTAAACAAAGAAGCATGTACAGTATGTATCAATGTAAAGAAAGGCAAGTCTGGCTGTGTCCCCCCTTTTTTGCCTCCCGATAGCACCAAGTGTAAGAAGCTGGTTCATTTTGTATCTAGCTGACGCTACGCCCAGACGTTTGCGTTTAATGGTCACCGAACGTAAAAAGAAGCAAACATTTTACAAAAGGAAAGACGCAGAATTTGATACATCCCATAATATGGGCCCGCGGTCACTTCTATACACATTTCGACAACCAAATTAGTGGGTGGGGAGGGGGTACTTTCAGACGGAAACTTCCAGTGAAGTTAGGTGTGAGGTTCCACACGATAGAAGCATCGATCTGCACTATCGCTGTTACAGCTTAATGAGTAACCTTCATTGACTGAGAAAAAGTGCAGTATAAAAATAAAAAGTTAACTTTTTCTTCTATAAACCTCTGACGTTTACACACACGGGCACACGGGCACACAGGCACACCATTATAACTAACCCCAGCGCTCAAATCACATTACTACTATAAATGTATCTAAATGTCATGGGGATGTCACCCAAGATCACGTCAGTCACATAAGTAACTTATGGGTAACGCAGTTATACGGCGCATCTGTAAAGGCTTCAAACACGACACGCTGGTAGACAACCCATAGTAAGACCTACTGTCAGCAAGTAACACTGCCGAGTGGCTAACAATGAACGCCAATCGTTTCACAGCTTCCCTATTGGTCAGCGGGAGATTTGAATAGCGGCCATCGCGTGATCTAGCCGAGCGGATATCGGCACCTACTAAAGAGGTATCTCCGGAAGCAGGGGGTCCCGGAGCTAAAATTAATGGGGGTTCAGCTCTGGAGAGACCCCCAGCTTCAATCCAATGGTAAAAAATAAATACAATTTTAATAAACAAATTGCTGGCTTGGATTTCCTCTAACAAAAATGTAATTGTTTGTTAGTGTTAAAAGCTCTAGCTTCAGAAGTTATCGTCGGCTAGAGGGGAACACACTATTAAAAATAACATATCTCCTGAACGGAGCATCAGATTTTACAAATAAAACCAGTGTTGGTTTGCGTTCACTTCCAATTCAATAAAAATTGGTAGTCAGACTACCTCCGAAATAGATTAATTATTGAATGCACTTTAGTCACAAAATCTGTTAGTATAGGTGCAGTCCCAGTTACAGACAACCCAGTTAGGGGGTTACTTAGTATAGTTAGTGTAACAGAGGATAATGGGTGAACATAAAAATCACATTTCTTTTAATCAGAATAAAATCAATGATGCTTAACTAAATTGACATGATTTAATACAGTTTATAAAAATCAGAGGAACAGTATGCAGAGACCCGGGTATACAGAACACAACTGGTTCAAGAGATGTAATGACTGGGATAATTATCTATTGTGTCTTGGAAGTAGAAGCAATAATGAGCGAGTAGTTATCAGAGTCAGCAAACGTGCGCATAATAACACTGCTCTTACAATAATATTAAAGCAGCAGTCCAAGCTGTCTTTTAAAAGAAACAATTCCCTTTGATATGTGCATCAATACAATCCACACAATGATAATTAGCCAAGTTACCGATCGATCAGTTCTCCTGTGATCGTTCGGTGAAGATTCGGCTCGGGGGATTCACTAAACGACTGCAGAGGAGTATTCTGCAGTCAGTGGAATGCATTTGCTTATTAATATGACAAAGTTCTGTGGGGAAGGTCATGTAACCAGGCAGTCACTAGATATAATTGGTGCACTGCTAGAGAGGGGGCAGGGATCAAAAAGGGGTGTGCCATAGCCTGTTTCAGAAGAGGAAGGGGATGTGACTTTGTAAATGGTTGCTATAGAAACAAAAAAGGCTTGTTACATTAGAATACATTCAAAAGTAATTCCGAGTTGTTTATAAAAAAAAAATGCTACATGTATTATCTCACAGTACAGAACTGATTTCTTTAAAAAAACACACATGTAGAATATTGCTTGGTCTGCAGCTTTAATATCAGTGGACAACAGTCGGTTGCTTCTGAAGTATAAGCAGATACAAAGTAATAAGTCCGAGTAGTAAAGCAAACAGCTACCAGTCACCTAAATCAGTCTGAGATAGACCAACGATAACGGCCATGAAATATCTGGCTACTGGCAGATCTGGCTCTATTCAGCAGTAGTTGCTGCAGCGAGTTAAAGATTGCTGTGGCTCCGTGGATATTCAGAGTGTACCATTAACTGAGTGCGGAATAGTCACTGACCCACCAGTGTATCTCAGTAGCCATGTGAGGAGGTAGCCTAGAACAGGCTAAACGCAGGGGGAGATTTTGGTGACTGGTAGCTCTGAATATAGCCTTTTACAATACTACTCAGATTTATTACTTGGTGTCTGCTTATAATCCAAAAGCAACCAGCTATTGTCACAATACTATTATTGTAAGAGCAGTGTTATTATCAGTACCTCTGCTGACTGTGATAACTACTCACTCATTATTGCTTCTTCCAATCCATA
The DNA here is from genome assembly GCF_040206685.1 of Ascaphus truei. NCBI lineage: Eukaryota > Metazoa > Chordata > Amphibia > Anura > Ascaphidae > Ascaphus > Ascaphus truei. The sequence goes on from NC_134501.1 coordinate 6,802,665, forward strand.
ATATATCATTATACCAGTCATTACATCTGTTGATATTCTTGTGCCTCCTTTGAAGTCAGGTGTAATTTGGTAACAAATGTTACTCTCTCCTTCCCACCCGAGGGCTTACAACACATTGCCAAAAAAATGCACTAAAAAAAACCCCATCAAAAACTAATCTGTTCGAAAATGGTTAAACAGGAATCTGGAAATAACGCATTGCTGACAGGAGGGGAATATGTTTAAATGTAACTAAACATTGATGTATGACATGGAGGTGTCATATGACAGACAACATTGTAATGTCACTTACCCGTGGTTAGGCGTTTCTCGATAATCCACTTCCCTAAAAAGGATTAAAAATTAAAATATAGCAAGACAACCGATCACTACAGATCTACACGAGAGGTAAAATAAAGTTATTATGGCATCTTATTAAGTTTTGCCTTTAAGTAGCTCCGTATGCAAAAGACTGAAAAGAGTAAAGATTTTGGGCCACTCAAATGTTATAGAAAATGGTATCAATGTTAATGGAATCTAACCAGGTTCATAAATATAATGCCAACATGTAATCCTTTTGCTGGTAGAGGGGTCTGTGCAGATATCAGCCCGCGCGATATCTGTCTAACGGGCCCTCCAACAATGTGGGCGTCACGACGTAGTCATGGAAACACATCGTCATGTGCCGTCCCATTGCCATGGCAACGCGTCAGCCTGTGACGTCGGCTCGCCATGACAACGCGACACTGCAGGAAGAGATGGGCCCCGTGTTCTCCCCTGGAAAATCAGTTTAATCGTTGTGGGGAAGAGCGCATGGCCCCTATCCGCCACCATGCCTCCCTTACAGCTTTATATACTGTAGGGAAGTTTTATAGCCAATGTGGCACCGGCCCACCGGGCATTTGCCCTGTTTCCCGGTGGCTCGGCCCGCCCCTGGGTATGTGAAGTGTAAAGCTATTAAACGTGCCACCCGTCCACTAACTGTTCACATTCCAGAGCTGAGTTTGCAGAGAGCTGCATGTATATCTTTGAAAACCTCACCGTTCGGCAGCTCGGGATTAGTAAGGAGATACCCTACTTCTCCTGTGTGGCATTGGGCATAGGAACTTGCATAGGAACATTACTGGGGGAGAAATGGATTTTCCTTGTAGCAGCATCATTAGTGCAGAGCTTGGTTACCTACAGCTGAGCACTTTGTTACAATCACACGTTTGGCCGGACAGACTAGTTACCCCGATTCGCGGACGTCTCTCGTGATGCGATAGTTCCAGTCTCGGAAGAATTCGTTCTCTTTGTCTAATTCCCGCTCGTCCTCGCCGATCGTCACTGTAAACCGCTTCTCCTCGAAGTCGGGTTCCTGCTCCTTTCGTATTATTGCCTTTTTCAGCACCTGAAGATGGAAGCAGAACGTTAGGAGCCTGCGGAGGCCGAGACACTGGCGGCTTATGATTAAAAAGGCAATTGAAGCAGCTTAAAAAAATTAAATAATTTCTGTTTGTTTTAATATACGCAGCCTACGATTACCTTTATTGAAAACTAATTACCTAAGCTGCTGATCACTTTGGTTCTCCTGTGATCAATCAGCAAAATCCTGCTTCACAGGGTTCACTAAATGGCCGCCTTTTAGTTTCAAATCAACCCATCAGTCAGTGTAACTCATCAGCTACAATGTATTCTTATATTACTAAGGTAACATTATCTGTTACAGTTTGCAGCTCAAACTGCTGGGAATATTGGCAACAGATTATCACAAACAGGAAAGTGTTACAAAAATCTTGCACTGCTGGGGAGGTGGGCTAAAGCCTGCTGTAGAAATCAAAGGATGCTCAGTGTATTAAAGCTCATTAAAATGGCATTAAGAGTTGAATTTTAAAATACTACATTTTATAAGTATTATCCAATACTACAGAACTGATTTATTTGTAGAAAAAAAAACCAAGTCAGATATTGCATGGATAGCTCCTTTAAGTGACCGTAAAAACGTCCAAACTTCTCTTTCAAAACATCAGCACTACTCACTCGGTAAAGAAAGAGACGGTGCTCAGTCAGCGCCCATAATACATTGTAATAATGTAAAACTTAATGTGAAATATTTTAACAGATATCAATCAACAGTAAATATACTTAAAAAAACGCTAGAAAAATAAAATGTAATTTGGTAATTTGTAACCTTGAATACACTTTATTTTTCTAGGGTTTTTTTTTAAAAAAAAGGGTTTATTTAGTGTCAATTCATATCTGTAACGATATTTACCGTTACGTTTTACATTATTACATTGTATTATGGGCGCTGAGCGCAGTTTTAAAGGGAGTCTCTTTCTTTCCTTGGATTTGAAATCTGGTAACTCCTTTTGGTTTCTTTTTGACTTACAGCGTAACTTGAATAGAGTATGAGTGCAAACTTAATAGTGGTGGATGTGAAGCCGAGTCTGAGTGTAACGTACGTGCTTGCCACAAACTGGTACCGGACCGCAGGGCTGAGGTGGGGATATATAAACACCGACCTTAGGCCACGGAGTCAGGTCCGGAGTGCGGATTCCATAATCAGACTTAGCCAGGTCAGGTTTGGAGAAAGTAGGGTTAACGTTATCCAGGCAGGGGTCAAGGCAGGCGGCATAGGAGCGGTGGTCGAGGAAACAAGCCGAGGTCATCAACAGGCAATCTTGGGTGAAGGTACTTCAGCACAGGAGGCTAGAACCTTGAGAGAAGCCACTGCAGCAGAGATGCTTCAGCGAAGGTGCTGCAGTGCGTCAGGAAAAGGCCAGGAGTGAACTTCACTTGGAGGAAGCAGAGGTGCAGACACGCCACAGGAAACGCTGGGGAAACCAGCGTAGCCGCATCCGCGCGGCGAAGGCGAAGTCTGCCAGGAACAAGGAAGCAGCGCCGAGGCTACTATGCACGAAGCCCTAGGCAGCAGGGGACAGGGCGCAGGATACAAGGCACAAGGAGCCCAGCAGGCCAAACAGAGAGTCTGTGACATACACAGTTACTTGCAACTAGGATTGCAAAGTCTATGTCCAGCAACTTTCTGAGGGTGGGGCAGGCACTAAATAGCAAAGGAGGCCAATCAGGCCAGAGCTGCACAGGAGGCAGGTGATTGCAGAAGCAGGGAATAGATTGTCTGGAACCTGCAAAGCTCCGGATGGAAGGGCTCCAGCCAAAGCCAGGAGTGGATTCCCGACACTGAGACAGTGAGAATTTGCAGTAATCTTGCTGGACTAATGAATGACTGGAGGGATCCAGACCAGATGGTAGCTAGACTAAGAAGAGAATTCTGCAGTCTACAACAGGGGTGCTCAACTCCAGTCGTTAAGCCCACCCCCACATCAGGTCAGGGTTGCAGGATATTCAGGCATCAGCATAGCTTACTTAATCACTCCTTGCTTCAGCACAGGTGGCTCAATCAGAGGCTGTCTTTGACGGCGTTTCCGCTCCCCACCTACGGTGGTTGCAGTCGGTGACGCTGGGGTGGGGTCCAGACACGGAAGTTGGGCCCCACAGAAAATCGGGCCCAGCTTCCGCGATTGCAACTTGGGTGGGCTCACCTCTGCCACCGCCGCTCCACAGGTGGGGTCCCCGGCCCGGTGCACAAGCACCGCCAAGCCGGCCCTGGTAACTACATCCATGGCTGTGTTAAGAATGTAGCATATCCCAAGTTACTATTAAGGCAACAAGACGGGATTGTGATACCATTACATACACACACTATCCTTGTTTCCCCGCTTAGGTGCACCTGAGGCCTCTGCATAGCGAGCCCTCTTCAATACACCCTGCAACGAGATACCCCAACCTGCTCCTACCTCTTTTGCATGCCTGAGGCCCCTTTCCCAAGCACTCTCGGTTGGAGGATCTGCTGGAGGTGGAGGAAGAAGATCCTCGATGGCTGGAGTTCCCTTAAGAAAAAGAAAAGAAAAAACATTACAATGTTATAAAAATACTACATCTTTCTGCGTGCGTTATATCAGCCTCCTATATGCCCTTTGAAGGAGGAGGAAATGTATAATATCACAAAAAGGACACCGAAGTTAACATACTATATAATATATATAATATTAATATAATATACCCCGTTCTGAAGAGAACCACAATATACTGCAAGAGCTACAGATCCATCAACCACTGAAGCGGTGTTTCATTGACTTTCTATTTGCTAAATGGACAACGTGACACCTTTCTTATAAGGCCGTGTCCAAGCTTAGCGCGACGCGCACAAAAGCCTGTGCCTCTGAGGCGCGCACGATTGCAGAGCAGACAAAAATCTCGGAATTTTGATGCCCGACGGCCGGGTCATGTGTGTGGTTCAGCCAATGAAGGCGAACCGCTCATGTGACATCACGGGCACGCCTCCCCCTAGGCCACAAATCGCCTCTGCTGCAGGCGCGCCCGACGTCACGCACCTAGCATGGCCTCAGCTCAAGTCAGCTTCGTAGTGAATGTCGCAGCTGTTAAATTGTATATTTTTTGTGACATTGGTACCATAATGCCTGAAGTTTAACGTTACGCTGCTACACTCGATGACAACGTAAAGCAAATATGCTGGTCACAAGCCTCTCCATTCCCCTTTAATGCCAAAGACCTCTTACCCAAGGGTTTGCTGGCATCAGCGGAAGAGGCACAACAGCAGGAGTGCCGTTGGGGGGAAAAGGGTCCTGCTTCGCTATCAATGAATAATTCCCTTTGTCATTCAATCCCGGATGGAGAAACCGGCAGCTCATTCCCCATGTGCAGTTACCTAGAAAATAAACAAATTTGTGGATGTGAGGAAAAAAAAAAGAGGAAATGATTTAATATATTTCGCTTCAGACAACTCGAAGTATTGGAGAGATGCACGCTGGGTATTACCCAGAAAGACAGGAAAAGGGATGAATGGGTTCGAAGCCAAACACAAGGCAGGATTCTGGGAAATGACATGCAAATGAGCACACAGTGCCACCTTTTGCTACAAAACCATTAACATGGTTCCCTATAGGCTTAAGCTTGCTGCATGGTCACAGCTTTGTGCACAGCCAGCGTTAAGATGCATAGCCAGCAAACCCACCCACAGGCAGCCGTTTCGACCTTAATGGGTCTCATCAGTGTGGGGTTGGTTATACTGGCTATGCAAAAATGAAGCAAGGATAGGTTTTACCATACTTAGTTAAGTTATGGTTGATACAAAACGTGACAAAACCCCTCCACAGCATGTCATGTCATTTGCATGTCATTTCCCAGAACCCCTTGCCGCAGTGGAAGTGCTGTGTGATAATGGTGAAAGGCAGGGTTGCAGACCTGTTAAGACATGCAAATGAGCGTACAGTAATATTTCCATTTGCTATATGCTTTGCTGTGGAAGGTTTGTCACTTTGTCACATATGTACAGTAGAAGCCTGTGAATGTCATTTGTAAGCAATTATTAGTCATCAAGCCACATATTACCCCATCCCACAGTGTAATTACATCACAAATGTGCAAATACAAAAACATCTACATAGCACAAAGGTCACATTTTAGTTTGTAAGTACAGTATGTGCAAGTGGATATACTGTAGGAACAGCAAATTTACAAAGATGATTCATACATGTATTGTTTAAACGAATGGTTTAGTATAAGAAATGTGTCTGAATTCATCCTCGGACCTAGCAGCAATCAGCAGAAAGTAGTATTTATTTGTAATAGGCAAGATGATTTCTATGTATAATCTTATCTGCATGTTACAGTAACCTGCGATGTGGGCAATGAAGTATTAAGATTTTTCAGTCCCCTTCAAATATAAACTTGCAAAGCTTTACTAACAGGAATACAAACAGAACCACCCACAGACACATTATAGTTATCACATCAGCTTGTGACAAAGTCTTTGAGTAGTTGCAGGATATTTATCAGACCGTAAAGCTGCAGTTTAGTCTTTATTATTATTTTTTTTTTAATTTATTTTTTTACTTCAATAGTTTCATGTGTGCAATCTCTAATTACCTAAAGAACTGTATAGCTGCAGGTCAATTCGTTCTCCATGTATTGATAGGCGAAATTTGGTGACAATTAGTGAAGGGATCTGTTTTTCTTCTGCTTCTGTCTCTCAGTGGAAGCTCATGAATATTCATGAGCACTTCTGCACTGACATGTGCTAGAGTGAGGGCAGGGCTGACAAAGGGGTGTGCCAGGGCTTGTGACAGGGCATGAAGGGGCAGTGCTTTAGCAAATGGTTGTTAAAATAGAATACAAGAAAATTGGTCTTTCAAAGTTGTTTTTTTAAAAACAGAAAATGCTAAAAGTATTTTTTCTTACTACAGAACTGATTTATTAAAAAAAACACACATGCAGGATATTGCCTGAACTGCAGCATTAAGCAGGTTGCAGACAATTGGGAAAAGGCAACAAGCGCCACCTAGTGTACAAGTGAATATATACCATGTTGGTCTAAATGTATTTATACTCCATTTATACTATGATGCATCCACCAGGAAACCGGAGATCTTTTTACATTGAATGGTATATGGTAACAGGCAAGACGTATCGGAGATACAGTACAAAGCTGCTCCTGCCGGTGATGCACTGGTGCTTAGATTGGTAGAGCTGCACAGAGAAACAAATGAATAACTGCCCAGAGGAGATGAGCCACTGAGTGCCCTGGGAACCACGGGAAGTGGAAGAGTCCCAGGGAGAACTATGTTTACCCTTAAACGGTGCAATCCCACAGTCGTAAAGTTGAATGTTTTACAGTAGGAGCCTCTCAATAGGGGAAGTGTTTGTCAATCAAGTGTTTTCTTTCCCTTTATCCCCTGTCCTTATCAGAGACAAAGATAAGGGGGGGGGGGGGGGAGAGAAAGAAGAGAGACTTCTGGCTGAAATCCTTCTCAAGCCAAACTTTAAAACATTTTTATTTATAGGTGTCAGATTTGGGCAATAAAAAAAAAATATATATATGTATATATTTCAATTACCCAGATAAGACCCCATTAACAGGTCAGTGGAATTAGGTCACTTTGGCCCTAAGAGGGATTGCCCATTTAAAGACAGGGAGAGAGAATGAATAAGTGTCAAACATACGAGGCTACAAGACAAAGGATAAAAGGATGCATGACAAAGCTAATGGGGCAATGAAAAAAAGAGAAAATATATTTATATTTTTATTATTTAAATGTCATATATCCGCATTGCCCGTTACTTCAGAAAACAGGGGACAATGCTATGCAAATTATGAAAATCACATGGAACATCCCTGCCACCGGCATCCAACTGAGATACCTTCAAACACCTGCGGAATGGTGTTGACACCTGGGTAACGCAAAGAATAAAACTTCCCAGCCATGCTCATGGCACGAGTAATAAGTCAAAGGTTGAACAATGGTATGCTTGCAAGAAAATAATGAAGACGATTGGGGAAAACCAGGACTTCAATTACAGAACACACCCTGTGATGAGGGATGTTGCTGCAATGGAGAATATCAACTACTTTACACCTGACAATACAAGCAGGAAGTTGTGTCATCGGACAGGTGAGGACACCTGTTCACCTCCACTCAGAAAGAAAAAGTACAAACACCTCCAAGGACAAAAATAGAAATCTGACAAAATGTTTTATAGACTGATGATAATTTACTTTATTTTTAGAAGGAGGCGTGGTTTGCTGAATTTTGGCATGGAAGCAGGAGCATGCTACAAGCTTGACTTCTATTTAACTCTTGCATCGTCCTGACTATGTAATGCAGCAATGTATGGTACTGTATTTTTGTTACAGTTCGCTGCTCCAATCGATTTTAGCTTTATGGGTTTTTTTTCTCAGAGTCTTTATACTACTAGCATTAAAAGTTATATTTTATTTGTGATGGTCTTGGAATGCATTATATACCTTTCTTCTGTTCTCGTATATTCGCCAGTACGAAATTAATTATTTGAGCAACACGAGCAAGCATTTCTCCTGTTAATATCAGGCACATTTTCAGTAGCTGATCAAGAGTAGAACTACAGAATTTAAAGCAAAAGTCTGCCACGCTTCAAGCTTTTCTGGGTATTTATTTTATTTTTAGTTAGCAATGTCAGACCTTTGAAAGCAGCCATTCCCACCCACCATAATCATTTTTTTTCAACCTCAGTTGAACGGAGGGGTTTGTCCGTGTCCCCAACCTCTGGGACCCCACGTTTCCTGCTGGAACAGTAGAGGGCAACGATATGCGCCCATAAAATGTCTGCAGGGTCAGGGGTCACTCCGGGGATGAAAGCTGGAGATGACATTGCAACTTACGCTCTGCAACTCCACGCTGTGCCAAAGGGAATATGGGGTCCTAGAGGTCTGGGGACCACAGATAAGCTGAGAACTCTGCTGCCCGCCCCCCCCTCCCCCCCGAGGACAGGGTGTTGGAGAGGGGGACGGGAAGGACGTTGGAGAGGGGGACGGGGGGCATTGGAGAGGGGGAAGGGGGGGCGTTGGAGAGGGGGAGTGGGATATGTTGAGGAGGGGGGTGCGTGGTGTTAGTGTAAAAGGGCATTTTTATAAACTTTTCCATTGTAGACAGGAAGAAGCTTGACATGTAACTTTTTAAGTCATATAAAGAACGGTGAAAGCAAACACACATGTTTAATGCTAAAAGCACAGGAATGGGAAGAGAATAACAAAGTGTTTAACCATTTTTCTTACAGAGGACGGCAAAGTTTATATTATTTATTTTACAGAGGTGAAGTTAGCTGGATTACATCTGACAACAACAGGAAGCGGGTGTCAGACACGCGAGAACAAATATCCTCACTCACAAAGAAAAAGTCCATCGCCCCCAAGGACAAGAATAGAAGTGCAACAATGTTTTAGAGAACTATTCTTAGAAGAGGGCGTGGAGTTTGGTTTTACTTGGAACATACTCTCACTCCCACGCTAAACTAGACTTGTTTTATTCATTTTACAATCCCTATTATAAAAATATTCCAATGACTGATTGCTACCAGAGACGCAGTAGTATGAAGTGCTGTACATGCTGCAATGCGCAGTTTCTCCTTTTTTTACAGGGTGGGAATGGGGGACAAACCCCACTATTTTCAGCACTACTGACCCCCCCCTTTTCCCCGAAATACTTACCAGTGAAGTTACAGGGTTTAAAATCTCTCCATGGGGAAACAAAATGGCACCCAAATCTCGGAACAATAGGCTGCTGCATCATCGGTCGTGGTTTCCTATTGGTTGGTTCCTGCTTTTTAAAAAGGGGATTTAAATCACCCATTAAAAATCAGGAAGTCATACCTGCAACTCCACCAGAAAGAAAATCGTAGGAGCCAGGGGTCCCCGCAGCTGAAAATAGTGCAGATCAGCACTGGAGGACCCCGATTCCAATCCAATAAAAATGGAGGATACTGGGGTGGGTTGCTCCTATAATTCACAGCAGAAATATTCACTCAATACCACGATATTGGTCAATCACTAGTGCCTCTTTCCTCAGTGAGAGAACAGTTTTCTCATTTTACAATGGGGAGTGGGAGGTTTACTCTACAAATTAACTTAATCCACTAATTAAGCTTAGTAATTATTGTTATAGATTCCCAGGGGCTTAAAAGCTTGTTCTCCTTAGACAGGAGTATAAAGAAAAGTATACCCAACACACACATCTTTTTAAGGCTACGGGCCCCGCTGTCTGCGTGCACGCGCGTCTGCCAGCGCGAGCAGTCGAGTTCCCCGGTCTGCAGTGAGCTGCAGGGGAAAAGACGGGGGGTGAGGAGGAGGGTGTGACGGGGGCGTGGCCATGACGCCACCCGGCAGGTTCGCCCTCATTGGCTGAAACGCCAGAGGGTGTGGCCTAGCACTCCGTCACTAGTTCCAATCTCAATTTTCATGTCTGCCTCAAAAACTCACCACGCAGCGCGGCGGCGGCCGCCCCTCGCAGCAGGCTCAGCCCCATTGAGGTGCGACTCTTGTCCCCGCCATAGCGAGCGCTGCAGCAGCCAGCACAAAGAGAAGTAACAGAACTCAACAGGTAAGGACTGTAACATGTCATCCATTAATTTAGGGTGTAATGTGGTGTGCCCTAAATTTAGAGATGGAAAATCTAATGGTCAAAGTCACCGATTCTCAGAAGTGATGCACTTATGTTGCACACCCAGGTCTAACAGGCTACAGAATCGCTATTTTAATACAAGGAACTGCGACAGTCAGACGGATAACAAGTAGGGTATAGTATAAGACTAATGCCATTAACTCTTAGGTTATCCAAGCAGATCCGCGTAACTTAAACCTCAGTGCTCAAAACAAACAGCCTACACTTCCTGGTGTGACAGTGCAACGGACCTGACGAAGCTCCAGAAGGAGCGAAATGCGTAGGGCGTAATATGCGATTCAGCAGCCTGTTAGAGTTGCATGTTATCTGGTCGCAGGAACTTGTTATAGACTGTGTTGTTTGAGTGCTGAGGCTTTAGCTTTGCAGATTTGCAAGACGTACACACCATTTCTTTGGTATTAATCAGTTACTATAACTCCGCTGCTATTTATCCGACTCAGCTTAACATATAACTACCATCACAGCATTATGCTTCATCTAGCAGCCTGCTAGAGCTGTACTTTACCAATAGTCAGAGGAACAAGAGAGAGTTGTCACACATCTGTGTGATATTTTGTTTAATAAATAGTGTGCTATTAATACCACGTATGTGCAGTAGCTGATTCAAGAGCATATCTCGTCTCAGTTGCACTCACACTAAGCATGTAGACATTGCTGAATATTATCTCGCACGTGCTCCTTTGTAAGTCACACTTCTGTTCTTATTTGTAAATATTTCGATTCATTTTAACTATTGTTATCACTATTATTGGCATCCCTTATTTGTGTTATTGTGAGCATCTATTTTAATATTGTAATTAAATGTTAAGTATTAAGAGCCCAGAGTGTGCTCCACAAGTGCATCTCTTCTGAGAATCTGTGACGTTGGATATTAGATTTTCTTGATCCAAAGTTAATATAGAAGTCATGATTTTTTTCCTTAAAGAGACAATCCAAGTAGTTTTTTTCTTCATTGCTTTAATACAGGATTGAAGCAGAGGGTCTCCGGTGCTGAACCCCATGAATTTCTGCTTGGACACTCCCTGGCTGAGAGTTTTATAGACTTTTGAATGTGTATGATCATACTTTGCAATAAACTTCTCATTATCAAACGAACCCATGTTTGTGAGTTTGCAAACATTGACACCATCTTAGACGCATCTTTTCTAATGTAAACAAATCTAATTTAGCTAGCCTCTTCTCATAAATGACATTTTCCATCCCCTTTAGTAATTTGGTGGCTCTTCTCTGCACTTTTTCTAGTTCCATAATGTATTTCTTATGGGGAGTTGGCCAAAACTGGACTCCATATTCAAGGTGTGGTCTTACTAATTGCCTTATACAGTGACACAATTATGCTTTCTTCCCTTCCACCCATACTCTGTTTAATGCACAGGATATTTGCATTTGCTGCTACTGCCTGACATTGGGTACTATTGCTAAGCTTGCTGTCTACAAGCACTCCTAAAGCCTTTCCTATCAAGGATTGACCTCATTTTGCCCCATTTAATTTGCAAGTACCCCAAATAAAGGATAATAATAAGTAGCCTGTTTATTCTTGCTTCCCAAATGCATAACCTTACATTGTGTGGGTAATGTGAGGGGGTAAGTCAGTGCGGTCATTGGAAGGTTTCATACTTTAATTCGTTTTTATTTTTCAATCTCCCTTCAAGGCTCCTCACGATGACAACAAAAATTATTATGGACAGAGCGAGAAAGTCAGTGGTTTTCCATTGGGGGTTTATTACCAAGCCTTCGATAATATGCAACAACCAAAAAAAAAAAAAGAATCTATACTCAAGTGGCAAGAATAATTCCATGTCTTGAATATGAGAAGTGTACTGGTGTAGCAAGATGTTCTGTGCGTATTCAGTTGACATTTATGTGACATTATCTCGTGTTAATGGTTTCAAGGAGCCCCTTCGCCATGAAACATTAACCTTTCAGAACGTTTCTGGGACGCACCTCAAACGTGTTGAGGCGCTAAGAAAACCCAGAAGATATGCATCTGGCAAAATGTGCAACGCAAATGGATTAGACGATGTATCACCATCTCTAACACCTGCTTCAATGTGGCAAAAAAAACCCAAGCCATTCAGCGATACGAGAGGCGAAAGAGATTTGGCAAATAAATGAAATGATGAAGAGCGTTATACCAACCATAAGCAATGTCAAGAGTTCGTGGAGCACACTGCAAAATGCTTATGTGAAGATGTGCTGGCAGGATTCTGTTCAATGTTAGGTGGGTCTACTTATAAATCTACTACTGACGTAATTATATATATTTATTTCTAAAATGTTTTACCAGGAAATAACACATTGAGAGTTTCCACTCGTTTTCAAGTATGTCCTATATGCAAGATACTTAGAAAATAATCATTGTTAGTAATAGCTCCCCTGCAAAATAGCACCTCATTAGGTTCTCTTCACAGCACCGACAAGCTTAGCAAATTAGTTTTAGAGTGTAGGAATTAGTAATGACTTGTAGGCCTTGGTACTGATGGGGCTGCTTCAGTGATGGGTTCAGCTAATGGATTAGCATCAAACATAACAAAGCATTTCAAGCACCTAGTAATGGTACAGCGTGTCGCTCATAAGCTGCAGTCGAGAGTTTAAAAAGTCTGTTTAAAATGTACCATTTATTGATGAAGTTCATGGTGCACTCATATCGCTTCAAATGTTAGAACCAGCCATAAAAAGCAGACAACTGGCAGAAACTACAAAAACCCCAGTGAGTAGGTGGGTAGCAAGCAAAGTGGGCACCATCAGAGCTGCAGTAGTAAACTTGGTTGTAATATGAATAGTGATTCCAGCAAAGCCGAAGGCAATATTGAAGACGAGGGATTTTTGTTTGGTTATTGCCGCATTTTTTTGGGGGGGGGGGAGGGTTATTTTTCTTCTTCGGAAAGGCCTGCCATGCTGGACCAAAACACTTTCTTAATAAATACTCACCACTTGATCACTAATTTTGGAGCTCTCTTCTTTCCGCTTCATTTCTATGGGATTTCACCGTTGAGATTTAGCACCTGCACAGATCTTTCCTTTTTGAGTAAACCTATACTTCTATATCTTCTAGTTTTTCAGAAGTCGGATATACTTTGAGTCAGGTATACTTACTTGCATGTTAAAACACAAATAATAGGCTTGAAGAGCTGAAAGGCAGCCCAGGTGCAATGGAGAATGGGCTCCTGGCAACTCCTTTAAAAGGTGTGTTTAATCCATTCAGGCATAGCCCTAATATTTGTGTTAGTAATGTTTTAATGATGCATTAATTATAATAATCTGATTGATTTTTCAAACATTCAGTCATCACCAGCACAACTGTGAGCTTCAGCTTCATTCAATCAGCGGACATCTGTGGTCATTGTTTTGTCTGTAAAGTGAATTAAACTGGAAATAAGATGTCCAAAGGAGGGAAAAATTGGAACCACGGTAACTACTGAAAAATCAAATCCTGTTTATATTAAGGGTCATATTTTAATTGAAAAAAATAGTCATATTGGTTGCCTCTAGTATATATTAAACATGAAGACGTTCTTTTTAAATAATCTCGTAGTGCAGACGAGCTCCGTAAACCTGATCACACAATTGTGTTAGCTGTGATTCAATGTCTGCAAAGTGTAATTGTAAAACTTATATTTGTAAAAAAATGTTAGTATAGGTAATGTAAAAAATGTTTGTCCAAAGTTAATGTCGCAGTCATTGGGGGGGGGGGGGGGGGGAAGCGGGGTGGGGGGCTGGTGATGCGGTTACTGAGGCCACGTTCTTTTCCACCCCAACAATTAAACTGATTACCGGGGGAGAGTGTGTGGCCTCTGTGAAGGTCTCTGACCTGCTCCTGCAACGTCGCCCTCGTCCTTCTGCAGTGTCACAGCGTCATTCACGTGGCGACGTGTTGCCATTAAGTGACGTCACATGGCATGCCGTTTTCATGGAAACGCATCGCCACGTGACGTCGAAAAGCTGCAAGAGGCAACAGCCAGGGCAGCAAAATTCTAAATCCGGACACACACACACAGACACACACAGACACACACAGACACACACAGACACACACAGACACACACAGACACACACAGACACACACAGACACACACAGACACACACAGACACACACACACACACACACACACACACACACGGCTGCTCTGGTCAAACCCGACTTCCGGCGCCAACCGGATAAGGGAGGCAATTGAAAGTAATATCAGGGAGCCGCCACCGCTGGGGTACTGCCAAGCCTCGGACACTTGTAACTAGCTCCCCTCCACCCTTTGGCCACGGAACCCCGGTTACAAATCACTGACAGACACCAAATCCCCCATGTGCAATGTTTCTGGATGCACAGGGTGAACATGTGCAGCATTCTTCTTGAAAAGAGCCTAAAGATGCCACACTTTTTCTCAAGACAGAAATTGTTTGAAAAAGCTTAATTTGACGTAATGGACAATGATGTCATGTAATAAAACAGTTTGCTTGGAAATGGGTTTTTGTCCGTTGACTCACAACTAACACAATTGTGGGTGTTATTTTAATTTCTATAATTTTTTTTTTAATGTAATCAACTTGGTAAAAAGCTTCCTTAGGTGCCCACTGAAAAAAAAAAAAGAAAATTCAATTGGGGATTATTTTAACATGAAAAAAATGAATGACTGAATGGGTTACAGAAGCACAGCTGACAGGATTAGAACGGGGACGACAGAGATTTGAAACAGACAGGAAGAAAATATTAAATGATAGAATGAGAAGTTGGAACGATCGGTTCATGAAACTGGCTAAAAGGGATCTTGCAAAAGTTACAGAAGGTTTAAATACATTCACTTGGCCAAAAGAAAAATTAGAAGGATTTGGTGTCTAAAATATCCACCCGTGTGACACATTACAAGCACCAGTTAAATAATAGCAAAGATTAGTACATTGAGAGAGGAGAGGGGTACGGATTTGAAGTCTGTCGTCAGGAAAGTCTGTGGTCTGGCAATGAAAGATCTGGTGGCCAAATCTACATCAAGAATTGATTCGGTTTCCTCGGTTAGGAAAACATGGTGCCGGTTTTGCCAGTATCAGCAGCATGTGGGGAAAGATGCTTCAGTCATGTGAACCTAATTAAAGACAAATTCCAGTCTCCAAGGCAAATGAAAAGCCTAAATGATCTAATGACAGTTACATTAAATGGACTATCTTTTTCACAATTTGAACCTAGAAAGATCATAGATACGCGGTTCTTTAGCGCCAAAGCGAGACATACTTCCGGGTACATGTGAACAAGCGCCGGCACTTCGAAAACCCAGATATCCCAACAAAATCAAAGAAGTACCAGCTGTAAGGTACTCTGTAACTCTATTATGGTCTTTTGAATATCGATGTATACTGTCCATCGAGGAGAAAATTAGGTTTTGTTTAAGTGTAGACAAAAAAGAAAGAACATCCGGAGCAGCAACTAAACAGCCGAATCCAAGATAAGCAGCAGTAAGTTCATGTACATGTAATTCATGCATAACTTGGGGTGGACAAGTGACTTTTTCCTGGACTGTTGAATCTTATATATTGCACGCACACGCAGAACGTAAGTATAATATTTTTAAGTCTTCCTGAATGTATCTTAAATCACATTTCAATGCTCTTGTGGCCCTCATATAGAGTGCCCAGATGTTCCGATTTAGCCGGGCAGTGGGCCAGACATATCGCAAGAAGAAATGACCATCGTTGGACAAAGACGGTACTCCGCTGGATTCCAAGAGAAATCAAAAGTCCGAGAGCACGACCAAAAGTAAGATGGTACGATGAAATCAGAAAATTTGTTGGTGCAACATGGAGAGGACTGTAACCGTAATACTTGAAAGATCAATAGGGAGCCTTCATCCAGCAGTGAATTTACAAGGGCTGAATATATATCTATATAATAATTTAGTGGGAGATAGCGGCTTTACGCTTCCCCATCATTTCCCGATGCCTGTAATTTGCAACTCCAGCGCCAGACAAGAGCTTTGGCAAATTTGCAAAGTTATTTGCTGGCCGGGTTTCCGAAAATGAACTGCAGCGTTAACCCTTTTTCTGCTAAAGGGGCCTCTGCCAGAGAAAGGGATCATCACCCCTTCAAAAAATAAATGCGCTCAAATGATTAACGGATGATAGCTGTGCTACTTTACCTCTTGCTTTTCAGTTTCCAGAAACTGTCGTTTTTGTTGAGTTTTCACTTGTTTGTTATTTCCCTGGCGTCAGCGGTAACCATGGCAAGTGTGTGTATGGCAGCGGCCATTTTAATATCTCCCGGGAAGGGAAATAGTCAACAAGTGGGGTTTCCAGAACGCAACTATAGAATTAAAAAAGGGTTGGGATTGTTCAAGGCGTGGGGGGGGGGGGGGAGGGGCAGTAGGGGGAGGGGAGTTCTACTTCGGGGTCCTATAGAAGTGTACAAAGCATACGCAGGACATTGCAACATGGCCCTTAAAAGGGTTAAACAGAGAAACACAAAGGATGTAACTTTACCCTTCATGAAGAACCGGCACGTCAGCCGCGGTCTTGTCTTTCGGTCGTTGGGATCCTTAACTTCACCTTCCTCCAGGTCATCATCCTGAAATGACAAACCGTTGTCGTGACATTGCTACACCACAATGCTTCCAGCCTGCACAGCCGAGTATCTTCCATGCTCCCTCCACACACAGCTTCTCACCAGGTCCTCACGCATGACTGACACTTTTTACAGGGATTCGTTTATACAGTCACCAAGTATGCACTGTACATACCCCTATCCCAAAGTTTTTATCCCACCCCCTCTCAAAAAAATCAAAATAAAATAGGGCGTATCTTCACACGCGTTCAGATATGCCACTGCTTCGCAGATACATTTGCTAAGAGAGAAGATACATTACAAACTGCAATACACAGGTCTTTGGTAGAGATGGGTGACATTTTGGGGAGACTTTGGATCTGCCTCGGATCAGCCCGTTCCTTTGGCACAAGGATCTCTGTGCGACACTCCCAAAAAGGGCGATTTGTAATGGCGGGTTATAACGTCACCGGTATTTTTATTTTTTAAATTGGTTTGAAGCAGGGGGTCCCCGGGGCTAAACCCCATTCATTTCAGCTATGCCCCTTTCCCCACACTGCTTCCTAATATACTCACCTCGGTAAGGGGTGCCTGTGTCTCTCTGCAGTTTAAATGTCCCGTCCCGGCTTCCTATTGGCGCATGTGACCTGGACATTTACACTGAAGAGAGATACCGGCACCCCCTACGGAGGTATGAATATCTGGAAACAGGGGGTTCCCACACCTGAAAGTAGGGGTTCAAAGCAATTTATTTATTTTTTTTAATAAAGAAAATAATTTTGGAATAAACCCAGATTAACAATCCGCTCAGATTTTTTAAAATGCGTATTTGGCCTAAAATATCCAGGAAATTCCAAGGAATTAATTTGGACTTTTCCGCCTGTCCCTAGTCTTAAGGAAGTTTACCACCTTGATATTGTTTAGAACCCAACCCCGATGCCCTATAACCCTGATAAATAACCAAAAGGCTTCATTCCCCAAAGAAATTGACTGCCGTTTTAATCTTGAGGGAATACTGCCAGTCAATTTGTCTGTGTAATCTGTATATTGGCTTCCACCTGCGGTCCTTTAGCAAGCATCTATTTAAGGGACAGGAGTGTGCAGAAGAACATTTGAGCGGCTTGAGATGGTAGATGTTGTAAATTTTTCAAAATTAAATGTGATATGTATGAGAAGGCAGCATACACACTGCATGTCGTCATTCTGACAGCCTTCAGGATTAGATTTAGGCGCAGTTGCACCTAGGACTAAAATTGTGTGTTCAACAGGGGTTCTTAAGAATCCTTGGGTTCTCCGAGCAACCCCAAAGGGTTCCTTGCAATTTTGAATAAAAAAAAATTGAAAATTGTACTAAACACAAGAGTTTACAATGCATCTGATCTCAGATGCGCTATTAGAGAGGGTTGGGGTTCCTTACAATGCATCTGATCTCAGATGCGCTATTAGAGAGGGTTGAGGTTCCTTACAATGCATCTGATCTCAGACGTGCTATTAGAGAGGGTTGGGGTTCCTTACAATGCATCGGATCTCAGACGCGCTATTAGAGAGGGTTGGGGTTCCTTACAATGCATCGGATCTCAGACGCGCTATTAGAGAGGGTTGGGGTTCCTTACAATGCATCGGATCTCAGAAGCGCTATTAGAGAGGGTTGGGGTTCCTCACAATGCATCGGATCTCAGACGCGCTATTAGAGAGGGTTGGGGTTCCTCAGAATTTGACAACATAATAATTGGGTTCCTTAACCAAAAAAATTTGAAAACCCCTGGGCTAGACAAAGGTTAGAGGAAGCCTCAATTAAGAAGCTTTCCCTAATTCAGAATCCCAACGAAGAGAGAATCTCGTTAAGTTTTCTTAGGCATGTATTATGGCAAGCGCGTGCGCACCCGACGTTGCGTGCGCGTTTTGTATTTACAGGCAAAGCTATGACGCGCACGCCAAGGAGGCGTGGCTCACAGAACGCAGCAGCTCGAAAATACTAATTTCTTTGTATTTCCACCAAGCTGCCGTGCCTACGCTGTCTGACGTGCGCGCGTCTGCAGTGGATACACTGCCGTAGGGAGACAGGTATCTTCCATTGCTGCGCCCGCGCTTAGTATACAATATATAATACAAGCCTAAGAAAGCAAAATTGCCAAATCTTTGCTTTAAATATAATTAAATAATAAAATTGTTTAAGGAAGACAATTAAATTCATGTAAAAATTTACACCCCCCTCCCCCATTAAACTAAGAGGAATTGCACAGCAAAGGGCATTCAACTTTTTTCTTTTTAACTTACATCTATCTCCCCTTCATCAATTTCTCCATCATCCTCCTCTTTCTTTATCTCCTTTTTGGGAATGAGACAACCTTTCTCTACATTGTCGTTTGGTTTCTTCTCGTCCGTGGAGGAGTCTTTTACCTTCTTCTCTTCCTCATCCTCAGCTCCCAGCTTCTCGGTCTCCTCTTCCTGAGCAGGGCCTGTTGGTTCTTCTGGGACTTCCTCATCATAGTCTAGTTCATGCTCATCCAGTTCTCGCGTCACGGAGGAGGCTTCGTCGTGCAGATCATTAGCTCCTTCCTTTTTTTTCCCCTCCTCCTCTTCTTCCTCCTCCTCCTCCTTATGCTGCTTCTGCTCCTCCTCCTCCTGTTGCTCCTCCTCCTCCTGCTGCTCCTCCTTCAGCTGCTGTTCCTCCTCCAGCTGCTCCTGCTGCTGCTGTTCCTCCTTCAGCTGCTCCTGCTGCTGTTCCTCCTCCTCCTCCTCCTGCTGCTGTTCCTCCTCCTCCTGCTGTTCCTCCTCCTCCTCCTGTTCCTCCTCCTGTTCCTCCTCCTCCTCCTGTTCCTCCTCCTCCTCCTGTTCCTGCTGTTCCTCCTCGCGATTCGGAGAGTCCTTCTGATCCTGGTTCTGCTCGTTATCGGAGTCCTGAGACTTTGTTTCACTTAGAAAATCCTCCTCATCTGAATGGTTATCAGGCGTGGGAGGACTATGGCCTATCCAGTCTTCCTCTTCTAGGGCAACTATTTTATTCTCCTCCTTTTTATCTAACTCCGGGTCTGATGTGTGGTCTTTGTCAAAATCCTCTTCATCTGTGAGCTGTGGTTGCTCTTCTGGAGAAAGTGGGTCCTGGCCAGGACTCTCTGCTGCTGCCATCTGTAGATTGTAGCCTGAAAAAAAAAAACATTTATGGTGACCTCAAGAAGGAAGCAAATAATGTAGTTGTATGTTTCAACCTACATGTTACAGCACATCAAAGAAGCATACAGAAGAGAGAAAAACCACGATTTTATTTTTTATACCCGTTTTAAGATACTCAAGCCAGTGGCCAACTCCAGTCCTCAAGGGCCACCAACAGGTCAGGTCTTAAGGATATCCCTGCTACAGCACAGGCGACTCAATCAGTGGCTCATTCAACGACAGCCACCTGTGCTGACGCAGGGATATCCTTAAAACCTGACCTGTTAGTGGCCCTTGAGGACTGGAGTTGGCCGCCCTGCTCTAGTGTTTAATTGTAATTTACGGCTGTTACTACACAGAAAAGTAGTGACATACAGTACTGGATAGGCAGAGTTATTGAAGTGGAGAAGCCTACGTTGTGATCTAATGCCAGTGTCTCTTCAGACAATTAGACCGTAAGCCCTCTGAAGGAAGTACTTATCATCCCTGTATAAGACAATGGTCACAGCTGAATACACTGCCAACCACAAACTAACAAAATGATGATTACGATTTGTAGGCTAGATCCATTATAAACTTATGAAAGTACAAACACATCCTAAAGATATTTAAGGATTGTGATTTCGCATGGGACAATTTTATAATTTCAGTTGACTTCATATTTTATTTTTTTTAAATAACATTCACATGCCTCAGACAAGACCCCACACCCGCCTTACCCCATAAATCACCTTCCACTGCAGCCAGGGATTCTGGGTAATGACATGCAAACGAGTACGCATTGAGCGTCTCTCTGCTTCTTATCCACTGTAACATGGAACCCTTCAAGCATATGCTTGCTGTTTCATACAGCTTTTAAAGCGAAGCCGGAGTCACAGTAATGCACGGCCAGCATATCGACTCACAGACCTCTGTTGCAACCATTTGGGCCTTACCAGTGTCAGGATGGTTGCTGGCCTTGCATATTGAAGCTGGTCGAGGTAACATACTAGGTCCACAAACAAGGCATGGGGAGCGCAAACAAACCTCCCTTGTAATGATCAAGAACATGTTCACCTATCTTTATGACAGAATTGGTACCACTATGTCATGCCGCCTTCTTGTGGTCAAGGATTAATATTGGCAGCAACATGTTCTCAACACATTTAGGCTCATTTACCAAGCCGTCTTCTGCTGTAAGACATGTACCGGCCCCAAAATACACCTTACAGCTCACAGACTTTAATTGGCTGTAAGGTGTATTCCAGCTTAGGAAAGTACTTTGTAGCAAAGACTGCGTCCATAGTGCAGGAGACGTCACGGCCACGCCCCCCCCCGCACACACCCTCCTCCCACTGCGCAAACAACCTTTCAATATTACAAGCTGTTCCTCTGTAGACGTGACAAACCAAAAGGGCCTGTGTTGCACTTTTGAACCCTGATCCAATTATATTTTTGTATGTCGTTCAAACAGGTATCCAGACCAGCAACAGTCTAGTTAAATCCTATAGAAATATGAACGTTAATGAAATTTCTGAGGTTTCAGAGCAACTAGGGCAATGGACACCAGGGAGATTATTAGGCTAGAGGGCAAAGAATGAGGGTGGCTGGGCACAGTGAGTTAGTGATGAGTGAGTGGGGCTGCTAGGGCACAGCAAGTGAGTGATGAGCGAGCGGGTACAGCGAGTGAGTGATGAGCACGTGGGGCTGCTTGGGCACTGCAAATGGGGCTGCTTGGGCACAGCGAGCGAGTGATGAGCGTGTGGGCTTGCTTGGGCACAGCGAGCGAGCGATGAGCGTGTGGGGTTGCTTGGGCACAGTGAGCGAGCGATTAGTGAGTGGGGGCTGCTTGGGTACAGCGGGTGATTAGTGAGTGGGGGCTGCTTGGGCACAGCGAGTGATTAGTGAGTGGGGGCTGCTTGGGCACAGCGGGTGATTAGTGAGTGAGGGATGCTTGGGCACAGCGGGTGATTAGTGAGTGAGGGCTGTTTGGGCACAGCGAGTGATTAGTGAGTGGGGGCTGCTTGGGCACAGCGAGCTATTAGTGAGTGGGGGCAGCTTGGGCACAGTGAGCGAAAGATTAGTGAGTGTGGGCTGCATGGGCACAGCGAGCGATTAGTGAGTGTAGGCTGCTTGGGCACAGCGAGCGATTAGTGAGTGGGGGCTGCTTGGGCACAGCGAGCGATTAGTGAGTGGGGGCTGCTTGGGCACAGCGAGCGATTAGTGAGTGGGGGCTGCTTGGGCACAGCGAGCGATTAGTGAGTGGGGGCTGCTTGGGCACAGCGAGCGATTAGTGAGTGGGGGCTGCTTGGGCACAGCGAGCGATTAGTGAGTGGGGGCTGCTTGGGCACAGCGAGCGATTAGTGAGTGGGGGCTGCTTGGGCACAGCGAGCGATTAGTGAGTGGGGGCTGCTTGGGCACAGCGAGCGATTAGTGAGTGGGGGCTGCTTGGGCACAGCGAGCGATTAGTGAGTGGGGGCTGCTTGGGCACAGCGGGTGATTAGTGAGTGGGGGCCTGCTTGGGCACAGCGGGTGATTTGTGAGTGGGGGCTGCTTGGGCACAGCGGGTGATTAGTGAGGGCTGCTTTGGCACAGCGAGTGATTAGTGAGGGCTGCTTGGGCACAGCGGGTGATTAGTGAGTGGGGGCTGCTTGGGCACAGCGGGTGATTAGTGAGTGGGGGCTGCTTGGGCACAGCGGGTGATTAGTGAGTGAGGGCTGCTTGGGCACAGCGGGTGATTAGTGAGTGAGGGCTGCTTGGGCACAGCGGGTGATTAGTGAGTGAGGGCTGCTTGGGCACAGCGGGTGATTAGTGAGTGGGAGCAGCTTGGGCACAGCGGGTGATTAGTGAGTGGGGGCTGCTTGGGCACAGCGGGTGATTAGTGAGTGAGGGCTGCTTGGGCACAGCGGGTGATTAGTGAGTGAGGGCTGCTTGGGCACAGCGGGTGATTAGTGAGTGGGGGCTGCTTGGGCACAGCGGGTGATTCGTGAGTGAGGGCTGCTTGGGCACAGCGGGTGATTAGTGAGTGGGAGCTGCTTGGGCACAGCGGGTGATTAGTGAGTGGGAGCTGCTTGGGCACAGCGGGTGATTAGTGAGTGGGAGCTGCTTGGGCACAGCGGGTGATTAGTGAGTGGGAGCTGCTTGGGCACAGCGGGTGATTAGTGAGTGGGGGCTGCTTGGGCACAGCGGGTGATTAGTGAGTGGGGGCTGCTTGGGCACAGCGGGTGATTAGTGAGTGAGGGATGCTTGGGGTGATTAGTGAGTGAGGGCTGCTTGGGCACAGCGGGTGATTAGTGAGTGGGGGCTGCTTGGGCACAGCGGGTGATTAGTGAGTGAGGGCTGCTTGGGCACGGCAGGCGATTAGTGAGTGAGGGCTGCTTGGGCACAGCGGGTGATTAGTGAGTGAGGGCTGCTTGGGCACAGCGGGTGATTAGTGAGTGGGAGCTGCTTGGGCACCGCGGGTGATTAGTGAGGGCTGCTTGGGCACAGCGGGTGATTAGTGAGTGGGAGCTGCTTGGGCACAGCGGGTGATTAGTGAGGGCTGCTTGGGCACAGCGGGTGATTAGTGAGTGGGGGCTGCTTGTGCACAGCGGGTGATAAGTGAGTGAGGGCTGCTTGGGCACAGCGGGTGATTAGTGAGGGCTGCTTGGGCACAGCGGGTGATTAGTGAGTGAGGGCTGCTTGGGCACAGCGGGTGATTAGTGAGTGAGGGCTGCTTGGGCACAGAGGGTGATTAGTGCGTGAGGGCTGCTTGGGCACAGCGGGTGATTAGTGAGGGCTGCTTGGGCACAGCGGGTGATTAGTGAGTGGGGGCTGCTTGGGCACAGCGGGTGATTAGTGAGGGATGCTTGGGCACAGCGGGAGATTAGTGAGTGGGGGCTGTGCCTGATGAGGCGGGAGAGTGAAGGTACATGCGAGGCCTGCAGCCCGGCTCCCTCCCCCCGCACCCGGCCCCTCGCGGCCTGCTCCCCGCACGAGCTTCCTCAGGCCTCGGCAGTTTCCCAGGGCCTCCGCCCGCGTACCTGGAGGAGGACAGGGCGCGGCCGGGGGGGGGAGAGGGGGCTTCTCCTCGGGGTGCGGCTCGGGCCCGCGCCGGGGCCTCGCTCTCAGTCACACACAGGCGGGAAGGCGGGAGGTTACCGAGGGATCCCTCTACTCGCGCAGGCCCGCCATCGCCTGACGTCATCAGCAGGCGACGCCGAGGATACCCCCCCTCCCTCACCCAGGGGTTAACCCCTTCCTTCCCTGCAATCCAATGCACTGAGGTGTCATACATGTATCACACACACTGTGCAATGTATGTACACATTGTATCCGTCATACATGTATCACACACACTGTGCAATGTATGTACACATTGTATCCGTCATACATGTATCACACACTGTGCAATGTATGTACACATTGTATCCGTCATACATGTATCACACACACTGTGCAATGTATGTACACATTGTATCCGTCATACATGTATCACACAGTGTGCAATGTATGCACACATTGTATCTGCCATACATGCATCAAACACTGTGCAATGTATGCACACATTGTATCTGTCATACATGCATCACACACTGTGCAATGTATGTACACATTGTATCTGCCATACATGTATCACACAGTGTGCAATGTATGTACACATTGTATCTGCCATACATGTATCACACAGTGTGCAATGTATGTACACATTGTATCTGCCATACATGTATCAAACACACTGTGCAATGTATGTACACATTGTATCCGTCATACATGTATCACACAGTGTGCAATGTATGTACACATTGTATCTGCCATACATGTATCACACAGTGTGCAATGTATGCACACATTGTATCCGCCATACATGTATCACACAGTGTGCAATGTATGTACACATTGTATCCGTCATACATGTATCACACACTGTGCAATGTATGCACACATTATATCTGTCATACATGTATCACACAGTGTGCAATGTATGCACACATTGTATCTGTCATACATGTATTACACACTGAATTGCATTGTATGTCTTTATTTGTATAGCGCCTTTAATGTACATAGCGCTTCACAGTAGGAATACACAGGGTAGACAAATAAATAACAGATAATATAAATAACAGGTCATGGGAATAAGTGCTTCAGACATAAAAGTAACATTAAGGAAGGAGTCCCTGCTCCGAGGAGCTTACAATCTAATGTATGTACACATTGTATCTGTCATATAGGTATCACACAATGTGCAATGTATGCACACATTGTATCTGTCATACATGCAGGGCCGCCAAAAGAAATCATGGGGCCCAGGACAAATGAAAGTAGCAACCCCCCCCCCCCCCCACACACCACCCGAACCCATAGTGCACCTACCATGAAAAAATCTTTTTTAGCTTAACTGTTTTCTTCTTATTGTAATATGGAAAGAAACATTACAATGCAATCTGTTTATTTTTATATTTTCAACAAAAGACAGGTGACTGCCTGCCTGGGTGGGTGACTGACTGGGCGAGTGGGTGGGTGACTGACTGACTGGCTGCCTGGGTGGGTGACTGACTGACTGCCTGGGTGGGTGACTGACTGACTGCCTGGGTGGGTGAATGAGTGGGTTGGTGACTGGGTGGGTGGGTGACTGAGTGACTGGGTGGGTGGGTGGGTGAGTGACTGGGTGGGTTAGTGACTGGGTGGGTGGGTGAGTGACTGGGTGGGTGAGTGAGTGACTGGGTGGGTGGTGAGTGAGTGACTTCGGACAATACAGAATATGGCCCTAAGTGCAGTTTCTATGTTCACCTCCACAGAAAGTTGCCTGAACTGAGTTCATGTTAGTTGCTCCACAAAAATAGCCGTGAGTAATAGATATATTACTATGGATATCTGTACGTTTGAAATGTGTAATGCAGCATATATTTAACAATGTTACATATATAGTATATTCTTTGCAATATAATTTTATATCTGTAGCTTACGTTGAGGACCGGCTTGGAAAATCACGGGGTCTCTGACACCCCCCGGAGCCCAACCTGTGGGGCGGTTGTGGCGGCGGTGGAGCTAGACGGAGCCCAGCTGGGGGTCCTGACACTGAAGTTGGGTTCCATCGGAAGCCGGGGCTAGCTTCCGTGATCACCACCTTGATAGGCTGTCTCCACCGCCACTCCACTGCTGGGGTCCCAGGGGGAGAATGTTGGCCCCCTGTAAGTGTGGGGCCCAGTGCCATCGCACTCATGGCTCCACCATCAAGCCAACCCAACACAGTGAAATAATGATGCATCTGTTTAGAGTATCTGGACCAGTTAACATGCCCATGACAATGCCAGCATCATCTGCCAACATGAGCAGTTGATAAATTGGTAAATATGAAAACCATTAAAAATCATTAACATTCATTAGAATATTAGCAATGAACCTGCAGAGCAAGGACTCGCTAGATGCATATGGGGCTAGATCCATAAATCTGTGTTAAATCAGGGGTGTTACCCATAGCAGGAACAGACGTTATGTTCCCTGCGCGTAACACGTATCCACAAAGCTAATTATATGCAAAAACACTGGATATTCTCCTGCTCATTAGCATAGTATTAATGTCACGTTTTTGTGGCATAATGTTGCTTTAATGTAGGGGCGAATTTCCCATTAGGCTGAGGAGGCTATAGCCTAGAGCGGGGGGCTAAAATGTGTGAGAAAGCCTTACCTTTTCCGGAGTGGCCCCATCCTGTAGCGTCGCGTCGTCACGGCGATCCAACGTCAAGTGACGCCGCAACGTCACATAACGCCGCGTTGCCATGACAACGCGTCATCACCTGACGTTGTGACGTCATGACGTCAAAAGGCTAGGGCAGGGGGCCGCCCCCGAGTCTACAGGCGGCAGAAATGTAAGTCCGCCACTGATGCTACGTCTTAGCGTTACACCGGTCCAGACCCTGAAATAGATCCGTAACTCAGCTGCAAGAGAGAGGAGAGGGAAATAACGCTATGTTAGTTAAACCATATCTACCTGTGTTGTTAAACCCACCCAGACCCTGTAAAAGCCTAATTTCAGGGTGTGGATGTAACGCCAAGTTTAGGTATGACCTTACTAAGTTTATAGTAAGTCCCATATTAACTATAACAGACTTTTGTGGATATGCAATGTTAAGATAACACTCATTTGCATATAATTTGCATGTCATCACTAGCGGCCATTATATTAGTGTTTTC
The DNA here is from genome assembly GCF_040206685.1 of Ascaphus truei. Lineage (NCBI taxonomy): Eukaryota > Metazoa > Chordata > Amphibia > Anura > Ascaphidae > Ascaphus > Ascaphus truei. The sequence continues at coordinate 6,829,491 of NC_134501.1, forward strand.
TTCTTTGCGGGAGAAAACATAAATTAACTTCACCGGTACTGACCTTTGAGGATACACTGTTAGTGTTAACGTGACATTAAGCGACTTCATGGTACTTTGTGGGTGGGGGTGTAAGACACACTAAGAATTCAAATGAATTAAGTTAAGGGGCTTTTTCTATATCTGCTGAAGCAGCTGATTGGGCCGTTTTCTGCCAAAATTCCTCATTGTGTTAAATGGCAAAGAAGGGTGGGAGTGGGGGTGGCACGTGTGTCCTTTCTTCCATGTAGTAACAAAGGAGGGAGAGGGTATGGGAGTAGGGGTATGATACCTTTTATTGGACCGACAAGTAGTTGATCTGTTACAAGCTTTTACACCTCTCAGGGTCCTTCATAAGGTCCCTGAAGGACCCTGAGAGGTTGGAAAACTTGTAACATCAACTACTTGTTGGTTCAATAAAAGGTATCATACCCCCATACCCTCTCCCTCCTTTGTTACTACATTGAGTTCAATGGGAATTTTCAGCCAAAAATGGCCTGAACTGCCGCTTATTTATAAAATGTTTTACCAGGAAGTAATACAGAAGCTGTGCGCCATCCAGCAGGACCTTCTATATACATGGAAAGTTACCTCACGTTTTTTCAAGTAAGTCCTGGGCACAGAGTTATGATGATAATACATTGTTACATTAAATGAACAGAGGTTATACAGTCAATTGACAGACATTTCATGGACAGTAAAGATAATATATGTTATGGGCGTATGTAACAGTTACACACCAGATTAAAATGTGAGACAGCTGAAGTCTTGAATTACTTAGACTGGTGGTGGCTTTGAGAGTCTCTGATTGGTTGTCCCAGTCGCGAGGTGCACGGTAAGAGGAGGAGCAACCGGATTCCTTGTTGAACCTGGGGACCGTAGATAGACAGTCTTCTGTGTGTGTGTAGGGGCGAGAAGCTTGTTCAGAAAGTATTTGAATGCAAGACAGGAAAACTGTACTTTTCATCTGGACTCAATTGATGGCTATCCTAGTTCATGGAGCATTTTGCAGTGATGTGTGATGTAGTTATATTGTAGGACAAAGCAGCATATTGAGTTGTAGAGGGTGTCTAGTTTGCTAACATGAGTTTGGAGTGCTGTACCATTGTTATCATAACTCTGTGCCCAGGACATACTTGAAAACGAGAGGTAAATCTCAATGTATTACTTCCTGGTAAAATATTTGATAAATAAATACTATGTCCCCATAGTCTATAATTGGCATTAGAATCTGCTGTGCGATACGCTTTCTGACCAGCGGGCTTAGGGAGGATTTGTTCCTATAAACTACACCTAGTTTCGCATAGGTTTTGGATGTCAGAGTATCAATATGCAACCCAAATGTTAAATGGGAGTCAAGTCATATGCCCAAATACTTTAAAACTGTCGTAGCCCTTGTTACTAGTTTTGAGTTCCTTCTGATCTGTATCTGTGTCGTTGGTAGCTTTTTAAATGTAGCTTAGTCCCAAATACCATTGTTACAGTTTTGTCCGTGTTTAAAAACAGCTTGCTTTGGGAAATCCAGTTTTCAAGTCTTGAAAAATAAGATTGAAGTACGTGCCAAGGTCAGGGAGGTTAGGGCTGTGTGCATATAAGATTGTGTCATCCGCATACATGTTCATTGTAGCTCCCTTACAAGCTGTAGGGGCCCAAGAACAGAGCCTTATGCGACCCCACAGGTGACATCCAAGGGGTTGGAGTTAGAACCTGAGATATACACAAATTGGGATCTAGTTCGGATAGGTATAAGTAAAACCTATTTAAAGCAAGAGTGATATAGCTTGTTTAACAGATATAGAGTTACCTCCTAAGGTCCCTATTCAATATAGGAGGATAAACTCCATTCAAATGAATTGTACTACAGTCTTCACAATCAAAAGGCAAAACAGATTTACAGCATCTTAAATGGGTGAATGCTGGTAATTTGCTGTTTTATTTTACAGCAATGAGATGTGCAGGGTGCTTTTTCTCTCTGCTGATATGTTGTGATGTAGGTAACTCTTAATAACAAAGCTGCAAGAAAACATTTACCTCCCAAATGAATTGCTCTAATTATAAAGCAAAATGTCTTATTTCCCCTTGAGTAATTAACACCTCCACCCTCCAATTAGCTGGCTCCCTGAGAACATTCATGTTAGCCAGTGTTGGGTCTAGCGAAGGTTGGTAAGCAGTCGTCCTAAGAGGCTCTCAGTGATTCTCATGTCCAGATCAATCATTTATCTGGAACTAGTCCAGTCAGAAAAGAAAAAGGTGTGAAATGTCTGTATTTATGAAGGGTTTGATTCAATTTGGTATTCCCTCCTCACTGTTCAAATCTAACTGAGTCCAGTGTTGTACATGATTGTACTGTGTTCTAATGTTGGATATAACCCAACAGAATACTAGTATAAGCACAATAATTTGTATGTTCTAAAAATGGAGAGGATGTTTGTGACCTACATATGCTTCTCAAGAATGTGTCATTGAAGAAGCAATCCTCCCATCTGCGTGGTTGCTTTTATTTTATTTATTCATTCATCTTACCAGAGCAAAACAACTGATATATTTTCACCAGGAGACAACATACATGCCAAATCTGGCTGTGATTTGCCAGTGCAATGGAAAACCAAATTGATCGCCAACGGTCTCATTGGCACCAAGCCAACCGACGAGCATCCTTGTGATTCGTAGCCTTCCTCCTTACTGATTGGTACCACCTTTACTGTTGTAATGTCCTTGGCGAGGTTCCCTTAAATTATGTGGTCACTATTGAAAATAAACCAGCTGTTCTGCTCTCAGGAACTCCCGGCACACCCGTTTTATCTGTAAAATACATAACCGCCGGACAATTTCACATTGAAGGATGTGGTTGTGAAGACGAAGAGAAGTCCTTCTGCTTATTACCTCCAGAGTGGAAAAGAACTGGAACGAATCCTGCTGAACACAGGTCTGCACATGGCATAGAAGTGGAGTGATGTTTTACTGTATTCTCTTTTATACGTTGTAAAAGATACATGATCAAATATACAAAATACCTCTACTCTTATCACTTTAGCAGTTAAATCACTGCTCGTTTCTTTAAAATGACAAATCTACTGAAATTACATCATATGGATTTGAGTCACACTTAATGTAGATGCTGCTATTGAGTTTTTCTCTTTATCATATACACCCACATGTTACCGTCACTGGTCTGATGTCTGTGTGCTGGTGAATGAGAATCCCAAATGCATGAGAGGAGTAGAGGGTGTTGAAATATCATCCGATCCAGCCATGGAGGTGCCTTTAATAGGACTCCAGGGGCCTAATTTGTAAAGTGTTCAGTATTGCAAGGTGAAGACATTTACAGTAGGTGGGAAAAGGAGAATAGTATGTGAGCATAATGTGTGAATAACCAATGAAGGTAGTTCTAAGCATATATTTGCTAGAATAAATGCTCCCTTACTAGCACAGCAGGATCTGTTTTAGAGGTGTGATTATGGTACGGGATGTGACGTGATTTTAATAGCAACAAGGCACTTTCCTTCTCATAGCAAGTACACAAGAGCACTCTAAGTGTTCCACTTAGTAGCTTTCTAATAATTTCATCTCTATTCCTTCCCCATTGTGTCAGCACTATTCCTGTTCAACACCTGTACTCATCCTCCTACACTGAGAAAGTTGCCCTTTTTTTTAACTCTTAAGAACCACTTGCCTTTTATCTTAATAATTCACTTAACCGTCCCTGTTGATTATAAATTCCTCTGTTTTGCATGACTTAAAATTTGACATTGTAATACAGCTTACAAGTACAGAGAGAGTGTGTAAATAGGAGTTGTGTATAACAAAAGATAAAAGCTTATTACAATACAAGCCTCCCTCCTCCCCCAATCCTAAAATTATCAAACACATTCAATTATTTAATTGAATGCTTCCAACCAATAACTCACAGCCCGAATGGCACGAATATATCCTGGTAAAGACATGCATGAATAAAGGCCAGGCCTTTGCAAGAATTACTGGAAAGGAAAATTAATCTCCATGGGCCCTACTTAGTATTGGGCAGCACCAACGGAGGTCATTATCTCAGGAAGCAGGGGCTCTCTGGAGCTGAAATCAATGAGGTTCACTCCCGGAGACCCCCTGCTTCAAACCTATTTTTTGTACAAAGTGATGCCCAGAGAGTCTCTTTTATTTGCTTTAGGAATTCTATATTAAACCACTGTCCATTTTCTCAGAACGACCTGTAGCAGATAAGATAGTACGGGGGGACAAGCAGCACTGTATGGTCAAAAATATAAATGTGAAAGTATTTGGATAGTAACAATGTTGAGTGGTGCACAGAGACACAGGGTATCCCCCGCTGACCCTGAACAGATAAATAATGTGTTGCAGTAAAGGAGTCTCCAGCACTCAAAAGAATCAATAAATCGCAATACAAATGTGTAATGCAAAAGGAAAATTGATTTGATGTGAGATATGCAGCAGCAGAAGATAATAATGCGTCCTATTATGGGCCGGCTTGATGGTGATGCCGTCAGTGCAACTGCACCAGCCCCCACGCTTGCAGAAGCCCCACGCTCTCCCCCCGGGACCCCACCTGTGGAGTGGGAGCAGCGGAAGGCCCAGGTGGGGAACATGGAAGCTCCCCTGCATGGAAGCTGGGCCTGACTTCCGGTGTGGAATTTTTTTTTATGTCAGGTGGGCTCCCTCCAGCACCGCCACAACTGCCCCAAGAGGTAGGGCTCTGGGGAGGGGAAAAGACCCTGCATGCACAGACCCCCGCGATTTTCAAAGCCAGTCCTGTCTATAACCAATAGGCTCCCGTGCAGTAACAGAAAACACAGTAACAAGGGATCAATGAAAGTCGTTATAAGTCCCTGACGGAGACAACGCTTTGAGACTTTCTTCATTCTTTGTCAAGCCTTTTCTCACAGTCCAAAAAATCAAGAAGGTAGTAAGTACACGCAGTCCTCAGTTATCCACCGGAATCCGTTCTGGAAGTAGCGTGGGATAGTGAAACCATTGTAAAGTGAGTCCCATGTTAATCAGTGGCGGTTAGCGCTGGATAACGCATTCAGGCGTCGGATAACGCATTCAGGCGTCGGATAACGCATTCAGGGTTCGGATAACGCATTCAGGGTTCGGATAACGCATTCAGGCGTCAAAAAACGGCCCTTAAGGTTGCATTGTAAAGCGTTGGATACGCCATTCATTGCAAAGTGAAACGTTGTATAACGAGGACCAACTGTACGTCCCTTACTCCGTGTCATTGTAGGGGCATATAATTACTCTCATTGATCCCTTTCTTTAGACTGTAGGACGCATTACTATCACTTGCTGCTGCATATCTCATGTCCAAATATATTTTTCCTTTTGCATCATATACAGTATATGTGTACTGTGTGATCTATTAATTCTCAGGAGCGACCTAACCATTACTTATACACCTATAGCAGATGTACCACCAGGGGGCGGACAAAGCACGCACCAGGTATATCCTGCAGTCACTAAACGCTATGGAGGACTCGGGTCC
>NC_134501.1:6835202-6902702 GCF_040206685.1 Ascaphus truei
GGGTTGGTGTGTGGATGCTAGGAGTTTGCCAGATATACAAATATAATGAGAGGTAGAGGTTAAAAGCTGCTTGTTTGTATGTCTCTTGTGTGTATCTGTAGCATGGGAGAGAGGTGTTGGCGTATATGGGATTAGATGCAATTATCAGTTTGAATATTGGTTCTTTATTATTCTTATGTGATGATCAGCAGAGTGTGAAAGGCTTATTTAAAGGTTGCTGCGTGGTCACAGTGCAAAGTGACCGCAGTGCCTCGCAGAGCTGCATTACACTATGTGAAAAGTCTGTTTCTCTAATAAACGACATGCTATGTACAGCAGCATGTACGTAGATTGCTTTAGCAGTATAGGAACAACTTGGCCTGACTACAATATATTTCCTCTTTAATATGTACGTCAAAAGCTTTTTTTTAGATTTCACACATTTGCAGATGTATTTTTAGACAGACATATCTGTATAAATAAAACAGTTTGGAGCATGTGAATACCACAAGTAAATGTTTGTAATATACGTATACTATACCATAATAGTTTTTAGTGTGGTTTAACCCTGCCTTATACAGAGTTCTCCAGCTGGTCCACATACAATAATTGCTCCTAATATCACAAACTGACCCAAATGATGCTAAGGGGCAAAACAGATGTATGCTGGCCATTTATTAGTGACATTTGTGGCTCAGAGATATTTGTCATTTTGTTCTCAGAACATTTTTCACTATCCCTTGCATCCATTTATTGCCCTGTCTGGTTACCTACCATCCCCTCTGCCATGACATCTCCACATCTTCTGTCTTAGATGCTTATCTTGTTTTTTAAACTCCTGGAGTCTTTTTGCAAATCAGTATTGCTGACCTGAGGAAGAGAGAGAACAATTGAAAACTTGTCTTATATTTATAATATCAATTATAAAAAGGTATCACCTAATACTGAAGCACCTATTTACTCTGCAGAATTGCTGCAAACTCACTGCAAACAAGCAGGTAGGTATTCTCCGTAAACGACATCGCTTCATATTCTACAAGGTAGGAAGCGATGCCTTGTAGAGGCCAGAGGCAGGATGTTCAATACGGACAGTACACAGGCCATCCCTTAAGGTTGGAGGAAAGGAGCTTTCACAGCAACAAAGGAAAGGGTTCTTTACAGTAAGGGCAGTTAAATTGTGGAAATCATTACCCATGGAGACTGTGATGGCAGATGCAATAGATTTGTTCAAAAAAGGTTGGACATCTTTTAAGAAAGGAAAGGTATACAGGGATATACCAAATAAGTATACATGGGAAGGATGTTGATCCAGGGATTAACCCGATTGCCAATTCTTGGAGTCAGGAATGAATTAATTTTTCCCCTTAATGGGGTTTTTTGTTTGCCTTCCTCTGGATCAATAAGTAAGTACAGATATAGGATAAAGTATCTGTTGTCTAAATTTAGCATAGGTTGAACTTGATGGACGTACGTCTTTTTTCAACCTTATCTACTATGTAACTATGTACATGTAACTATGTAATATATATGTCCTCTAGTGTTTCCACACTTCGTAATTGTTGTCCGGCCATTGGGTTCTTGGCTAATTTTCCAGTTCTGTCACCACGGGAACCAACACTCCCCATTTTTCCTCCGGGCTCGTGACCGGCATTGGCTCGGTTAAAAAAAGCAGCCCAGGGGGGTGTGACAGGGTAATAAAAGCCATCAGCTACAGTATATGCATGGAAAACCTATGTCTAGTCTGCAGTGCAGCAGTGACTAGGTTAACTTCAGCTGGGAACCTCAGGACAATTAGTTGGATCCCAGAAGCCTAATCAAGGTGTGTTAAAACCCCAGGCTGTAGACACATGGGTGCTGGCTGTTGAGAAGAGAGGAGTAAGCTACTGAAGAGATTACTGAAACAAGGTCTGTTATCAAAGTACATGAATTATGAACTGTCTGTCTCCTGCATAGAAAAGGGTAGCTGCCTGATCTTTACACTGTCTGCTAAAGAGAAACTGTTTTGTTTTGTCTGCTGAAGAAAAAGCCAGTTTTCTTTTTTGTTTGCTGATGAAAAGCTATTTTTGTTTTTGTGTGCTGTATATCTTTTAAGGCTAAATAAATAAGCCTTGTCAAGAAACCTGCGTGTGTAGTTGCATGTACCCTACAACAGGGGGGATCAGATATTTGGGTTACGTCCATCTCGCCGCGAACAAGTCTCCACCAGCGTTCAGCCGCAGAGGGAATCCTCTGGAGTCACCCTGCCGCTGGACACTAAGCTGCCAAGTAAATTCATTTAATGGTTAATTTAGCGGTTAGGCCAAGGACAGGAGTTTTAGGGTAAAGGGTTAGTTTTTAGGGTAGAGGTTTAGGGTAAGAGTTTAGGGTAAGGTACTTTAGGGTAAGGAGTTAAGTTTTTTATGGTAGGGGATTAGGGTAAGGAGCTTTAGGGTAAAGGGTTAAACATTTTAGGGTAAGGGGATTAGGGTAAATGGTTAAGCCTTTTAGGGTAGGGTGTAGCGTTAGTATTTGGGGTTAAGATGAGGGGTTCTAGGGTAAGGAGTAAGGTTGGAGACTTACCTTGGCGGCGAAGCGGCCGGCGGTGAGAGATCCCTGCGGTGAGGTGAGTGGTGGCTAAACTCCAACTGAGATTTGATCGCGGCAAAACAGCCACGACCGAATGTCCTAGACCGGCCCAGGGCTACAATGAGTGGAAAAATATGAAACAAACCAACACCAGTCCTTACTGACCTAAATTGGATCATGCCAAGGTCATGAGGCCAATGGGACCTCCATGTCAAGTAACCACACAGGTCCTACCGAGTTATAACTAATTCCGAAAATGTTCATTGCCTCATCTACTGTTCCACAAATGGACTGAAGATAGACACGTATTAAACATAGTAGCCACATGTAGCTTTAAATATTGGATATTACACAGCGCTGACTCGTTCAGAGGCAATCATCCAGGGCATGCAGTGATCGATGTATTAAGTGAAGTGGATGTTAATGACACGCAGGTCGTCAGTTACTTCATGCGGCAATTCATGTGGCCTGACCCGGAAATAGATTTTCCTTTTTAGAAACGAAGTTCTTGAACCCTGTTTTCAGTGGATTGATTTTCCCGACATACAGAGCACAGGGCTGGGATTACATAATCATCAGCAGATATTGCAAAGGAAGCAAGGAAGCCAAACAAAACATAACAATAACTCCTTTATCATTCTGAGTTTTTGAAAATGGGACGGTTATGACATGAATTTGCTTCGTGGGAATGTTCCTTTAACACTCTGTCTCGCCCTTTGTCATAGTTTAAGATTATTTTTGAAGTTTAGTACATTTGCCCTATTTATTTTATTTATTTATAAAATATTTTACCAGGAAGTAATACATTGAGAGTTACCTCTCGTATTCAAGTATGACCTGGGCATAGAATTAAGACAAATAATACATGGTTACAAATACAGTTACATAAATGAACAGGGTATACATTATATACAAGACATTGCATGCACAGTTAAAGAAAATATTATATATATATATATATATATATATATATATATATATATATATATATATATATATATATATATATATATATATATATACCTAAGCGGTTCTTCAACACATTGAGGGCAATATTTACTAAGTGATGCTAAATGGTCTTATGGCTCAGCATAGCTTCTTAAATACAACCATAAAGGTGAAGAAAATGTATGTCAAGGAACAAAGATATGTATACAGAACACCATTATCACATGTACAGGTACATCATTTATCTCCTTTCCTTCAGGCTTTCTTCACATAACCCTTCCCTAAATCGCTGGTTCTGCAAAATACTTCAATACATTGACAACAAAACAAGAATATTTTCAATGAGTCAAACATTTTCATTTTCACAACAAAGATTCTCTACCTCAGGGGGGGCTCGACTCCAGTCCTCATGCCCCCCCAACAGGTCAGGTTTTCAGGATATCCCTTCTTCAGCACAGGTGGCTAAATCAGCCCCTGCTTCAGCACAGGTGGCTCAATCAGCCCCTATTTCAGCACAGATGGCTCAATCTTGGTCTGGGCCTCTGATTGAGCAACCTGGCTGAAGCTGTGATATCCTGAAAACCTGACCTGTTGGGAGGGGGGGGGGGGCAGGCGGGGGGCTTGAGGACTGGAGTTGAGAACCCCTGCTCTACCTGTATACATTTAATTTCAAAAACTCCATCTGTCCCAGTCCCTGTGCTCCCCCCTCTGTCTGACATTACGTGACCCTCACAGCACAGCTTTATCAGCGTTAGGGGGACTGAATAAATCAAAACAGTCACTTACCATCAGATCATTCTTCAAGAGGACAATCAACAGCACACCACGACGAGAAATCCTCAGCACCTTGTTATCCCAAATAATTACATATTGACCAGTTTGAGTGAGGAGCGTCTCTCTGATCGGGATTGGATTCCATGGCATAATATAGGTTTGGTCAAAACATTTAGGGGCTTATTCTATATTTTACAAAGTATCTGATTGGGCCATTTTGCACCAAAAATCCTTATGGAAGTGAACAGGAGTTTTCGGCTCGAAACAGCGCGAATGGCCGCTTTGGTTTATATGGAATTACCCCCTTAATGTTAACCCTATCCCCACCCCACAGTTCATGACGATGATGTGAATTGCTGCAGTAACATTTTGCGATACCAAAAACCAAACAGTCTCCTAAATATGCTTAAGTACTTTTTCGGAAAACAATTACAATTCCAAACAGTAGCACATCGAGGTATTTTCAGGATTACCTCTAACATTATATCTGTGTGTGTCCCAATCGCGCAGACTGTCATATAATGCAATCAGTTTGAAAATAGTATTAGTTTTCACATTATCCACTTCTTTGCTGCATGAGTCTTCAGTGGGTGCTCCATTCCCCTGCCAAATAATCCAACAGGATCTTCAAAACAACAACAGAAAAGACACAGCGCACCGAGCGTGAATGGCAAATAGAGAAATATAAAAAACACACAAATATATAGCATAAACTTACAATTAAAAAAAAGTAAAAGTAGGCTCCGCGATGTCCCAGCAAGAGCTGGAAAGTCCAAAGAAGAAATTATGCTTGGAAATGGTTCACCAGGTCCCCGGACGCACAGCTCGCAGCACCTAGGATCCGTGACAACCACACCAGCTCAACAGCTGATCCACTGGTTGGCATCTCCACGTGGACGCTCAGCTGGCAACACTATGGATCCGAGTGGCTGAACACTGCAACAGTTGATCAATTGATTGGCGTTTCCACGCGATGGCATTTTTATATTACGCTATTTGCCATTCACTTCTGGTGCGCTGTGTCTTTTCTTTTGATATATATATATATAAAATAAATATATATATATTGTAGAGGGAGAAAGGGGGTGGCCCGGTATTAAAGGGGTTGCACCCCATTTGGCCATCCCCTGACCTCACCAGGGAGACAAGGGGTTAACTGGGCTGCAGTCCAGAAATGTGGTTTAACCCTTGTTATAACATGAAAATGTATATTCCCCTGTCCCCATGCTTTATTGTGATATCTGGTTATATCGGTGTCTGCATCACACATACACTGGGATCCATCCGGGAGGGCAAGGGTTAATAGTTCTTTAGTGATTATAGCCCTTTGTGTAATTTTCCCGCCTTTGCAGGCACCATTTTGCAGAGTCCCATAGGCCGCCATTAGAGCTCAATGCATTTCAATGGCGGATCTTGCTGTTTTGGACCTGTTTCCCTCGAAGACCAGCAGGTGGCGTCCGAGAGGAGGAGCGGCGGTTTCCCATTGTAAGTCAATGGGCTCATTGACTTCAATGGAGAATCCTCGACGGTGCTTTCCAGGAACGAGTTGGCTGCCGTCCAAACCGCAAAACCGCAAAGCGGATACTTTGTCTGAAAAAGAGCTTTGATCACTGTTAGTCAAGTTCAACGTTATGTGGCGTGGGAATCTCCAGTTCTAGGGCACCCAGAAATAAAATTCTTTTTGCCCCTAGTTCCTAGACCTCCCCCCACTCGACCACCACCGGGTCCCCGTATCCTGGACCCCAGAGAAGGGTCGTGCCAAGAGAGCGGGTCGCACCATAGGTTCCAATGACGGCGGCAGAAACAGCTCAGGAATTTTACTAAGTGCGAAAAGCTACAAACCATGAATCCATACCTCCGGTTCCAGAGGGTCCTGAGGGCCAGGGTTTGGGGTACCTGTAGGCACTGCTCCGCCATGGCTGCAGAACCATCCTTGACCCTCTCGGACCAACCCGACGGAGTATGGACCCCCTTGAAGGTTCGGGAATTCTTCCATGGACTCCAATGGCAGCCAATTTCCATTGATCGGCTATGGCGGAGAAACCCCATAGACTTCAAAGGCGGCGATGCCCCGTTGAAAGTCTATGGCGGTGGATTCCCATAGCCGCCAACGGCGGTGGTTTGCCATTGAAAATCTATGGCGGCGGAGCCCGTTGTTTTCAATGGGGATTTAGTGAAAAGCCGTGATTTAATTTACAGCGGAGATTTTTGTATTAAAATAGGAAACGGTTTAAGTTGTATTTGTGTAACTCTGGTTCCGAAGGTCGTAGTGGGCTGAAACTCGGACCATATGGTGTCCCAGTTCCGGCCTTAAGATCTGGGTAGTTTGGACCCGCTAGACCCAACAGAACCGGATATTTTAATATGTTTCTGTTTTACCTTTAATACTGTATCCCAAGGCAGGGATAAAACCCAGAGAAAATTCCTTCGGACAAAGGGAAGCAGATGGTCAGAGAGGTAACCCAATGTCTAAAATTTAAGTACTGTTCAAAGGATTTTGTCACCCTCACTGTTTACCTGAGGGCGGAGACGACTCAAACCAGAGCAGTCTGTGAGTGTCACATTTTACACCTTCCAACAAAGAGTATCCTGCCAGAAATTCCATTTGGTAGACTGGCTGGCATTCCTGATGTAAATGTGGGGCTAAAGAAATGAGACCCCAGGGTCCTAGTGCGCATGAGCTAACTAGCAGGGGGGCATGGATTAAAATGTATTCCCACGTTAAAGATTGGATACAGCTAATTGTTGTCCAATCACCTGTACTTAATGTTAAGGATAGGGTTACAAAAGATATATAAACTGTGGTAACCCCTATATCCATTGTCTTCTATACCATCTTGATTGTTACCTGATTGCTGGAGAATTGCTATTTGATACTTCTCATTCCCCACCCCCAAGTAAGTGTTACTTCTTGCCTGTTACTGTACTATATTGCTGTGTTCACCTATTTAAGGAATAAATATACTTTATTATATCTAAGCCTCGTTCAGTTCAACCCAGTTATTTGGTTTATTATTATAGCCTGTCACAAAGCTCCTGCCACAGGCTTATAATAAAACTGGTGGCAGCGGCGGGATCTGAACCCATGCCTCCGAAGAGACTGGAGAGTTTTATTATAAGCCTGTGATGGGAGTTTTGTGACAGGCTATAATAATACACCAAATAACTTGGTTGAACTGAACGAGGCTTAGATATAATAAAGTATATTTATTCCTTAAATAGGTGAACACAGCAATATAGTACAGTAACAGGCAAGAAGTAACACTTACTTGGGGGTGGGGAATGAGAAGTATCAAATAGCAATTCTCCAGCAATCAGGTAAGAATCAAGATGGTATAGAAGACAATGGATATAGGGGTTACCACAGTTTATATATCTTTTGTAACCCTATCCTTAACATTAAGTACAGGTGATTGGACAACAATTAGCTGTATCCAATCTTTAACGTGGGAATACATTTTAATCCATGCCCCCCTGCTAGTTAGCTCATGCGCATTAGGACCCTGGGGTCTCATTTCTGTAGCCCCACATTTACATCAGGAATGCCAGCCAGTCTACCAAATGGAATTTCTGGCAGGATACTCTTTGTTGGAAGGTGTAAAATGTGACACTCACAGACTGCTCTGGTTTGAGTCGTCTCCGCCCTCAGGTAAACAGTGAGGGTGACAAAATCCTTTGAACAGTACTTAAATTCTAGACATTGGGTCGCCTCTCTGACCATCTGCTTCCCTTTGTCCGAAGGAATTTCCTCTGGGTTTTATCCCTGCATTGGGATACAGTATTAAAAGTAAAACACAAACATATTAAAATATCCAGTTCCGTTTGGTCTAGCGGATCCAAACTACCCAGATCTTAAGGCCGGAACTGGGACACCATATGGTCCGAGTTTCAGCCCGCTACGACCTTCGGAACCAGAGTTACACAAATACAATTTAAACCGTTTCCTATTTTAATACAAAAATCTCCGCTGTAAATTAAATCACGGCTTTTCACTAAATCCCCATTGAAAACAACGGGCTCCGCCGCCATAGACTTTCAATGGCAAACCACCGCCGTTGGCGGCTATGGGAATGAACCGCAATAGACTTTCAACGGGGCATCGCCGCCGTTGAAGTCTATGGGGTTTCTCCGCCATAGCCGGTCAATGGAAATTGGCTGCCATTGGAGTCTATGGGAGAATTCTCAAACCTCAAGGGGGTCCATACTCTGTCGGGTTGGTCCGAGAGGGTCAAGGATGGTTCTGCAGCCATGCAGGAGCAGTGCCTACAGGTACCCCAAACCCTGGCCCTCAGGACCCTTTGGAACCGGAGGTATGGATTCATGGTTTGTAGCTTTTCGCAGAGTTGATCAAAGAGAGATTTTGATCAGAAGGCAACCCTCTATAGACAGCACTCAAATCATTTCTAATGTAGTAGTGGACACAATAAGTGGTCCTGCAGAAATGCTGCACAAATTGGTAAGTATACCAGAATCACCGCAGAAATCAAAATGATAAAATTTTATTACGTCTATATTGACTTTAAAAACACAGATACAGTATTAAAAATCCCCATATTGATGTGGCAAGAATGAATAGTAATGATACTGAAGTATTATACTCGGTTAGTCTATTACACTATTCATACAACATCCAGACAGGAAATTATTGCATCATAGCGTGACAACAGAGATAGACTGATATTGTATCAAAGAGCGTGGTATTGCTGTATGAGTAATGGTGGGTGGTATGCAAATGATGGTATAGACAAGAGATATTGGTAAAGAGCCTCTGTGATTCCTGATGTAGCAGCTAGGATGCCCCTTAGAGAAGGGTGTTGCTATTTACCAATTAGCTCTCATGTGTGTTCACTGAGAAATGGAATCACTGCATGCATGTAAATGTACTACAAAGTAGCAGCATACATACACATATAGTATCTCTTGAACAGTAAAATCTCCTTTGCAACCATAGACATATATCAATAGAACTTCAATGCTGACATAGATATGGATGCAGACATAATGTTGTAAATAGTGCATGAAATTCTTATTTATGTCTACAAAGCATACAGCCGTGTTGCCTTGCTGGCAGAGGTAAATATCAAAACAGTTCGCTTTTGTAGCTACAGTATAAGCATATATTGTGAAAAATGCCACTACCCAATGCTGATACTGTTATATATCAAAGAAACATACAGCCGTATGCCTCACTAGCAGGGATATTTACTATCTCTAGTTGCTTCTCTATATAGAGTTCTTCAGTAACCTCATTATAGATATACCCGTGATAAAGATCACGCTATCCCGATATCAGGGCAGTATGATGAGGCTGAGCCTAAACTATCATAGCAAAATATACAGTCCGCTCTTGTAGCTGTAAGCATATATGGATATTTGTATCAAATGCCGCTACACGATACAAGCCTGATCTTCTGTTGAAATCGGATGCTGCCACTTCGAGTGACGTCACGTCTGTGACGCCTTACGTTCCCGACACACGTTTCACGTGTTCTACACGCTTCATCAGGGGGAGGAGGGATAGGAATAAGATCACGGCGGTGAGTCTTTAAATACTCACATATGGTTCGTCCCCCGATCATTATTGGAGGAATCAAACCAGGGGAGGTCTGGTCACTACCAGGAGGCGGAACCGGACTCATACAGGTGTCCTTCAAAAATAATTAATTATTTACCCTATGTATACAGGACTGGAACTGCTCGCAGAAAAACACAGAACTAAGAGCAGAGTTTCTACATGTGTATACAAATTGTATGCTGGTCTGTGGACTTAAATAAACTTAATAAAGGGAGTCAGTGTAATTTATTGTGTTGGTTATTATTCCAGACTATGTGTCGAAATGTAGGAGTGTATTGCTCAGATATAAAGACCTGCCCATATTGGTCAATGCAGGTAAGTTATCGCTAAAATTGAACTAATGTGTGATATGTGTAATATACAGGTATAGGATTGAATGGTTAAAGAACAAAATGTGAAAATATATAACCCAAAACCTTATCAGATGAACATATCTACATTTGTATACATTTTTGTATACAGCTTCGTGAACTTAAAATAAACTTGATAAAGGGTGTTGGTGTGAATAATTGTGTTGGTGATTATTATAAGCTAAGTGTCAAATTGTAGGAGTGTATTGCTCAAATATAAAGACCTGCCCATATTGGTCAATGCAGGTGAGGTTAACGTTAAAATTAAACTAGTAGTGATATGTGTAATATACAGGTGTAGGATTGAATGGTGTGTTCAAGGACAAAACAAAATGTGAAAATATATAACCCAAAACCTCTTCAGAGAACCATGATAGCCAAAATTAGTGGTACAATTTGAAGTGTAGGAGTGTAACTAAAATAGAAAACCTGCCCATAAAGATCAATGCAGGTCTATTTGTGGATAATCTATCTATATGTGATATGTGTAATGTACAGGTGTAGAAGTGAATGTATATAGACATCACCTCAAATGAAGGACTAAGTCAAGAACTAAATAAAAGGTAAAAATATAAATCCCTCATTAAGGGCCTTATGCAGAGAGGAACGTTATTTAATGTGAAAACGGCAAGAAAATAGCCACAGAATTGGAGCAAGTTATGGTCGTATGCAGAAAGCTGCGTTACCTAATTTTTCTGATGAGATTCAAAATTGCCAAGTTTTTCTGGCTAGATTGAACTCACTATAATATAGGGCAGAATGGCGAGTTGCAGTGCATCTATGCTACCTGCATACCACCCTATTTTAACATGGCGAATTTACCAATCTCTCCACGTGTTTGGCAATTTTTAAAGTAAAGAAACCTGCTGTGGAGAATTTTATGAATCTCTCCATTTTCTCTGCAGGAGCAGCTTCTCTGGGAAGTATTTTCTCCAAAATATGGCGCTATTTCCCTTCTCTATCCTCTCTGCATAAGCCCCTACGTCCATTAGGAGCCAGGGTTTGCAGCTGGAATATCCAACGGCATTCCTGTTGTAATAATCGTTGATCCCAGTTGCCACCTCTTTGATCTTTGCGTATATAGTCAATGCCACAAAACTTCATGACTTTAGTATCTCCTTTGTGATATTCTATTACATGCCTTGCAATTGGAGTATCTGTGGCATTCCGAACATTACCCAAATGCTCTAGAATTCTTATCTTGAGAGGTCTGTGAGTTTTTCCCACGTACTTCATGCCACAGTCGCAAGTCATGAGATAGATAGTTCCGCATGTTAAGCAATTAATGAAATCTTTAATTTTGAAGGTATTGTTGTTCGTAGAGTTTTTGAACTCTTTCGTAGCTGGCATGAAAGGACAGGCTTTACACCTTGCACATGGATAGGAGCCACATGGTTTGGGACCCAGCCATGTTTTTATCTGATGTTTTTCCAGATGACTGTGGACTAATCTATCCTTGATGTTCTTATTACGGCGATATCCAGTTGAGGGGGTATCTCTAAGAACTTTACTTAGGTCAGGGTCCTCAAGTAGAATATTCCAGTGTTTTTGTAGGATGTTTCTAGTGATTTGTGATTGAGTGTTGCATGTAGAAATAAATCTAATCACGTCATCCTGTGGTATATTCTGTTTGGGTGCCAAAAGTTCCGTTCTAGAGGCTGTAAGTGCCCTATAGTAGGCTGTTTTGATTAGCTTATTACTATATCCTCTAGTTCGGAATCTATTGGACATGTCCTCTGCTTGTCTGACGAATTCATCTCTAGAGGAACAGTTTCGTCTCAATCGAAGAAACTGTCCTACCGGGATGTTATTAGTGACATGTCTGGGATGGTGGCTGTTTGCTCTTAATAAGCTGTTGGTTGCGGTAGGTTTCCTAAAAATGCTTGTTGCAATAGTATCATCCTCTGCTCTGGATATGGTAATGTCTAAGAATTCAATCTTCTCTTTCTCAAACTGTGTCGTCAGTTTTAAATTGTGGTTGTTCTCATTTAGACTCTTTATAAAGGCACAGAGGAGTGTCTCCGTACCTTTCCATATCAGGAAGATATCATCAATGTATCTGACCCACAACTCCACATGCTCAGTGTATTTTTCATTCTCTTCTATGAAGACAGATAGAATTTTACGCCCATTTGTCGAAACTTTACCTTCATATGTAAAAGATACTACAGATGTTTTGCGTAAATTAGATGGCATTTATCTTAACACTGACTCTTTCTTAGTTTGTCTTGACGTAGAGGGGCTTTATTCTAGCATTCCCCACAATAGTGGCATGAACGCTGTGGCTCATTTTCTGAAAGCAAGAAATTTAGATTGCACATCACATAACCATCTGGTCCTCAAACTTTTGGATTATGTACTGACTCACAACTTCTTCATATTCCACAATACCCTGTATCATCAAATACAGGGTACAGCTATGGGAACCACATGTGCTCCCACCTATGCCAATTTATACCTAGGCTGGTGGGAGGAGACAGTGGTCTTCATAGAAGAGAATGAAAAATACACTGAGCATGTGGAGTTGTGGGTCAGATACTTTGATGATATCTTCCTGATATGGAAAGGTACGGAGACACTCCTCTGAAATATCCTACAAAAACACTGGAATATTCTACTTGAGGACCCTGATCTAAGTAAAGTTCTTAGAGATACCCCCTCAACTGGATATCGCCGTAATAAGAACATCAAGGATAGATTAGTCCACAGTCATCTGGAAAAACATCAGATAAAAACATGGCTGGGTCCCAAACCATGTGGCTCCTATCCATGTGCAAGGTGTAAAGCCTGTCCTTTCATGCCAGCTACGAAAGAGTTCAAAAACTCTACGAACAACAATACCTTCAAAATTAAAGATTTCATTAATTGCTTAACATGCGGAACTATCTATCTCATGACTTGTGACTGTGGCATGAAGTACGTGGGAAAAACTCACAGACCTCTCAAGATAAGAATTCTAGAGCATTTGGGTAATGTTCGGAATGCCACAGATACTCCAATTGCAAGGCATGTAATAGAATATCACAAAGGAGATACTAAAGTCATGAAGTTTTGTGGCATTGACAATATACGCAAAGATCAAAGAGGTGGCAACTGGGACCAACGATTATTACAACAGGAATGCCGTTGGATATTCCAGCTGCAAACCCTGGCTCCTAATGGACTTAATGAGGGATTTATATTTTCACCTTTTATTTAGTTCTTGACTTAGTCCTTCATTTGAGGTGATGTCTATATACATTCACTTCTACAACTGTACATTACACATATCACATATAGATAGATTATCCACAAATAGACCTGCATTGACCTTTATGGGCAGGTTTTCTATTTTAGTTACACTCCTACACTTCAAATTGTACCACTAATTTTGGCTATCATGGTTCTCTGAAGAGGTTTTGGGTTATATATTTTCACATTTTGTTTTGTCCTTGAACACACCATTC
Organism: Ascaphus truei; assembly: GCF_040206685.1. Classification (NCBI taxonomy): domain Eukaryota; kingdom Metazoa; phylum Chordata; class Amphibia; order Anura; family Ascaphidae; genus Ascaphus; species Ascaphus truei. Next base: position 6,848,840 of record NC_134501.1, read on the forward strand.
AATCCTACACCTGTATATTACACATATCACTACTAGTTTAATTCTAACGTTAACCTCACCTGCATTGACCAATATGGACAGGTCTTTATATTTGAGCAATACACTCCTACAATTTGACACTTAGCTTATAATAATCACCAACACAATTATTCACACCAACACCCTTTATCAAGTTTATTTTAAGTTCACGAAGCTGTATACAAAACTGTATACAAATGTAGATATGTTCATCTGATAAGGTTTTGGGTTATATATTTTCACATTTTGTTCTTTAACACACCATTCAATCCTATACCTGTATATATCACACATTAGTTCAATTTTAGCGATAACTTACCTGCATTGACCAATATGGGCAGGTCTTTATATCTGAGCAATACACTACTACATTTCGACACATAGGCTGGAATAATAACCAACACAATAAATTACACTGACTCCCTTTATTAAGTTTATTTAAGTCCACAGACCAGCATACAATTTGTATACACATGTAGAAACTCTGCTCTTAGTTCTGTGTTTTTCTGCGAGCAGTTCCAGTCCTGTATACATAGGGTAAATAATTAATTATTTTTGAAGGACACCTGTATGAGTCCGGTTCCGCCTCCTGGTAGTGACCAGACCTCCCCTGGTTTGATTCCTCCAATAATGATCGGGGGACGAACCATATGTGAGTATTTAAAGACTCACCGCCGTGATCTTATTCCTATCCCTCCTCCCCCTGATGAAGCGTGTAGAACACGTGAAACGTGCGTCGGGAACGTAAGGCGTCACAGACGTGACGTCACTCGAAGTGGCAGCATCCGATTTCAACAGAAGATCAGGCTTGTATCGTGTAGCGGCATTTGATACAAATATCCATATATGCTTACAGCTACAAGAGCGGACTGTATATTTTGCTATGATAGTTTAGGCTCAGCCTCATCATACTGCCCTGATATCGGGATAGCGTGATCTTTAGCACGGGTATATATATAATGAGGTTACTGAAGAACTCTATATAGAGAAGCAACTAGAGATAGTAAATATCCCTGCTAGTGAGGCATACGGCTGTATGTTTCTTTGATATATAACAGTATCAGCATTGGGTAGTGACATTTTTCACAATATATGCTTATAGCTACAAAAGCGGACTGTTTGGTATTTACCTCTGCCAGCAAGGCAACACGGCTGTATGCTTTGTAGACATAAATAAGAATTTCATGCACTATTTACAACATTATGTCTGCATCCATATCTATGTCAGCATTGAAGTTCTATTGATATATGTCTATGGTTGCAAAGGAGATTTTACTGTTCAAGAGATACTATATGTGTATGTATGCTGCTACTTTGTAGCACATTTACATGCATGCAGTGATTCAATTTCTCAGTGAACACACATGAGAGCTAATTGGTAAATAGCAACACCCTTCTCTAAGGGGCATCCTAGCTGCTACATCAGGAGTCACAGAGGCTCTTTACCAATATCTCTTGTCTATACCATCATTTGCATACCACCCACCATTACTCATACAGCAATACCACACTCTTTGATACAATATCAGTCTATCTCTGTTGTCACGCTATGATGCAATAATTTCCTGTCTGGATGTTGTATGAATAGTGTAATAGACTAACCGAGTATAATACTTCAGTATCATTACTATTCATTCTTGCCACATCAATATGGGGGTTTTTAATACTGTATCTGTGTTTTTAAAGTCAATATAGACGTAATAAAATTTTATTATTTTGATTTCTGCGGTGATTCTGGTATACTTACCAATTTGTGCAGCATTTCTGCAGGACCACTTATTGTGTCCACTACTACATTAGAAATGATTTGAGTGCTGTCTATAGAGGGTTGCCTTCTAATCAAAATCTCTCTTTGATCAACACTGCCAATAGCACTACTAACCCTCATAGCACCATTCATTTCTTTCCATCTGAGACACTTATATTCGGTGATTGCGGTTGTATTTACATATTCAGTTTGTAGCTTTTTGCACTTATCCAAATTCCTGAGCTGTTTCTGCCGCCACGATTGGAACCTATGGCGTGACCCGCTCTCTCGGCACGACCCTTCTCGGGGGTCCAGGATACGGGGACCCGGTGGTGGTCAAGTGGGGGGAGGTCTAGGAACTAGGGGCAAAAAGAATTTTATTTCTGGGTGCCCTAGAACTGGAGATTCCCACGCCACTTAACATTGATCTTGACTAACAGTGATCAAAGCTCTTTTTCAGACAAAGTATACGCTTTGCGGTTTTGCGGTTTGGACGGCAGCCAACTCGTTCCTGGAAAGCGCCGTCGAGGAATCTCCATTGAAGTCAATGAGCCCATTGACTTACAATGGGAAACCGCCGCTCCTCCTCTCGGACGCCACCTGCTGGTCTTCGAGGGAAACAGGTCCAAAACAGCAAGATCCGCCATTGAAATGCATTGAGCTCTAATGGCGGCCTATGGGACTCTGCAAAATGGTGCCTGAAAAGGCGGGAAAATTACACAAAGTGCTATAATCACTAAAGAACTATTAACCCTTGCCCTCCTGGATGGATCCCAGTGTATGTGTGATGCAGACACCAATATAACCAGATATCACAATATAGCATGGGGAAAGGGGAATATACATTTTCATGTTATATCAAGGGTTAAACCACATTTCTGGACTGCAGCCCAGTTAACCCCTTGTCTCCCTGGTGAGGTCAGGGGATGGCCAAATGGGGTGCAACCCCTTTAATACCGGGCCACCTCCTTTCTCCCTCTACATATATATATATATATATATATATATATATATATATATATATATATATATATATATAGCTTGACAAATGCGGTTGCCCAGTCACCCAGAGCAACTGCATTGTGGCCGCTGTCGACTGCTTACCTGCGGCGGTGTCCCCCGGCGTCTCCCGGTCTTTTCTGTCTTGTCCTTTAAAATCATGTTTTTCTCCCGCAGCATTATTCAAAATGGCCACATGGTGTCATATGATGCCGCGTTGCCATGATAACGGGACGCTGCATGACATTGTGACATCACAGCATCCCATTGCCATGGCAATGCGGCGTCTTATGACACCGCGCGGCCATTTTGAATAGTGCTGCAGGAGAAAAACATGATTTTAAAGGCGACAAGAAGCAGAAGGCCGGTAGACGCCGTCAGGACCCCGCAACCGGACCCCGCCATGGGTAAGAGGAGGGGAGGGGGGTGACTGACTATTTTGGGAGGGACGAGTGGGTTTTGGCCCAGTTTGTCAGACCCTGTATATATATATATATACACACACACACACACAGACATATACACACACACACACACACACACACACACACACACACACACACACACACACACACACACACACACACACACACACACACACACACACACACACACACACACATATATACACACACACACACACACACATATATATACACACACGCACACACACACACACATATATATTTATATATATATATATATATATATATATATATATATAGCCCCCTATATAGCCTTTAGTAGGGAGTCCAGTGCACTTGGATCATTGCTCGAAAGGTGATTTATTAGCTGATGGATATTTCGGTCCCCATTGGGACCTTTATGATAAATGTCAATCATCTAATAAATCATCTTATGAGCAAGGATCAAAGTGTGCGGGACTCCCTAATGAATATTTGTAATCTTTCCATCTGTGACACCTTGACATTGAACTTTCAGAAGTGCCTTACACAATTGTCCCTTTCTCTCTCATATATATATATGTGTGTGTGTGTGTGTGTGTGTGTGTGTGTGTGTGTGTGTGTGTGTGTGTGTGTGTATATATATATATATATATATATATATATATATATATATATATATATATATATATATAATATGGCCTTATCAGTCATTGCAGTCTATGATACATTTTAATGGACCAACAAAAGCGATCTCCATGGGCACATATTGTTTGAAATCTCTCAGGACTCTTCTTCATGTGTCCATATGTATTATATTTTTTCAGTGTAATTATAAAGATCCTTTGAATTGGAAGGTGCTAAATAAAAAATAACCAACTAATTCATACAGACGTCTTTTTCTCCCCATAACTGATTTCTGAAAACCGTTCTTAGAGACCCCCAGACTCCAAGTTTTTTAAATGATATTTTTTAAATGATTTCATTCATCAACATTGTTACCAGGTGACACAAAAAGACACAGGATTTAACCCAATACATTGCTGGTCCCTCTTGCACTCAAAGGGTTAAGTAACTTCTACCTCTAAATCTTTGTTGTTCATAAAAATAGTTGTTCATAAAATGTCCTCCACAGGTGATCAATATGTTCAGACCCTGTACTTAGTTTGAATTGTAGTTTGCCTCCAGAAATGTCTGCCACCCAACATTTGAAGCACCACTTAGACTGTAAGCTCTTCAGCGTAGGGACACCTTTTCCTAATGTTAATCTTATGTCTGAAGCACTTATTCCTATTATGTTATATTATTATGTCACGTGTATTACTGCTGTAAAGCGCTATATACATGGATGGCTCTATATTAGAAAAGATATACATACATACATACATTAGAACTGAGTGGAAGAAAGGAGATGGGACATCAAGAGATGATTAGTGGTCCTTAAAGCTAGTTGGGGTCATGACCAATTGCTTAGTTTGTGTATTCTCTTGGGACACCTGTGTTGTGAGCATGTGTCTCCCTGGAATATAAATAACGAGAAGTGAAAGACACCACTTCCTCGTTTGTGAATTATTTATTCAAATATCATTAATATTTGTATGCCAATGATCTTAAGCTCTGCTTGGTAATACTCATTATAATGTTGGCAAAGCACTGCAAGTCTAGGGTACAAAACACAAAGAGAAGGCACAGAAAATAACTTACAGGATACAATCAGAAGATATGATATCATTACGATCTAAAATAGAAAGGGAGAGATCCAATTTAAAATAAATACCTTGGTCTATGTAGATAAAAAGTAGTGGTATTGCTAGCATGTAAATTAAAAGGTAGTCGTACTCACTAAGTCCTAGTAACATCACACTTCTGCCTCTTCTCTGCTTATACTGTAGTAAACACATACTGTACAGTATTACTATCTACTTTCAGCACCTCACCACCTACAAAACGGCAACATGCAAGTTCAGGACCCTGGATAGCTACACTAGCTGAACAGCACATACAGTAGCAAAATACCTATGAACGTACAGTACAAAAGCATGGTGAGTTTTCCTTCTGCAATATATTACAGGATGACACCACTTTCCTGGTGACTTATTATCACCATTTCCACAATTGCTAACAAAACAAATAGAGTTGATATAAAACACATTCGTGCTATTGTTAACTGGGTCTCACTCTTATTAACCCATCAAAATCTAAAGGACTGCTCAAGTTATTTAATTATAAAACGTATGGCATTTAATCATATGCACATATATATAAGCACACACGCTCACGTTTGTATATACTACACAAACTCTATAACACATACCCCCACACTGGCTTGCACACTTCAACATACATGTACATTAAAAGCACATACATGTGCAAGCAGCCCATGGAGCTCCCTGAAGCCCATTCCAGTGGCCCCCTGGATTTCTGGCTGTGAGGATGTAGAGGGGATGGTCTCCTTTCTCATAGGCTGTTGTGGGGGAGAGGAGCCATCCGCTGATGAGAAATCCCCATATAACTGTCAGCATCGGAAGAAAGACTGTAAGAGGAGCAGACTCAAACACCAGGGGTAAGAATCAAGAAGGGAGACACACGCTCAATCACAGCTAAACAACAGCTCATGATACCCTGTTCTGCCTGCAGCCTGTACCAGCATCGATTCTAGTGAACACACAGCTACGGGAGCAAATTCACTGACAGGTGAGTTATGTTTAAAGTTTCCCGTGACTTTCCGTGCTGATAAATGCATGTCATAAAGAAAATGTTGGCTGACAGTTATTTGTAGTGTTTGTGGTTTATCCTGAATTAATATTCATTCACTTCTTTATGCTGGGATACATTGCTCATGGCTTAGAATTGTGGATAGTGGAACTTGAAATTGCAACCCTTTCCATTACTAAAGCTTAACAGCATATAACTTTATTTTTTAAGTACTTCAGCTAAGAATATTAGAAATTGTTCCCATCTCCCCCACCTGCAGTTCGCAGGGACGGAAATTCAAAGCTAATAACCAAATCATCTAAAAAAAACAACATGATTATTTTTCCTGCCATCCTACTGTATATGATTTCAAATATTCCATCCCCATTCCACCCTCAGAAAAATCATGCTTTGCCTTTCTTTTGTCAATGAAAAGAGCTGAAATTGTTTTGAGTCTAGCTGTACCAAAATGCATGGTGCGTGGAGATGTTTACAGAACGAGCTGGAGTTTGAAGCACTATAGTTATAGCTTTTGTCATTGTTGCATTAATGCGGTTAGACCAACAATACAATTATCACGCTGGAATCTGAATCATCCATCAGTGGTACCAGATTTAATGTTACCTACAGTACAGCAATGCGACAGGATTCTATGTGCTTCTTAATACCTTTACCAGCTGCTAGGTAAAGCACGGTATTATGCAGAGGTTTTTTCCCCCTTTACATTGGACTGTTATCAATAATTGCTACGATAATTATCATTTAAAGGTATCATTATCAATATGATATCATTATCCTCATCGAGATCATTAATTTGGCACGAAAGTTGAGATAGGAGAGATAATGGGAAGTTTGAGTTTAGACAAGTCTTAATTCCATGACTTGTTATGATTGAGTTGAGTGTTTAAATGAAAACACATGTACCCATGCAACTAACCCCTTCCTGGCTGAAAGGTCCTGCTATACAGATAAAGGGTAGTTATTCAAGGGTAGTGACCATGCTCAGTGTGTAGCAGATGTGAGACTTAGCACTTTTTATTTAATTTCTTCTATTTACATACAAATATCTTCAACTTGCCATAAATCTGCTTCATATGGCGAAACGTGTACGATGGAGATGTGTTAGTTGTGGCATTTCTTGCTGTAACGTGGTCTGCCTACAAAACTTGTTTTACATGCATAATATAACCATTTTTTTCATTATTTCTCCATTTATCATAGCAGATTAATCATTTGGTTGCATTTTTGGCCAATATCTAAAAGAATTCCACATACCAAAATATTTTGCCCAAAATATGCAACTCCAAACTTCTCTATTTTATGTTAAATAGGAAAGTATCAATTATGGTAATGAATTCTAATTTTTATTGCAGTACTGGGGGTCTAAATTGGGTTGTTGGTTACACTCTGGTAGTAATGCTCCAGTAAGCATAATAATTAATTACATAAGTTGGGTTTGCTTTCAGTATTGAATTATGGATACATTTATATCATGTATAATAAATAATAAATAAATACCGTAGTAAATGTCTGTGGAGTATTTATACAGTTATCTTTAACTTCATAATAGATCCCCACTATTCTCATAATATTCATTAATATCATTGCTTTCAATGGGATTCCTTTTCTTTGGTAAATATGGGGCGGTTTTTGCACTGAGTTTGCCTAATTTTATAGCCAGAGTGTTTTACTAAATATACTCATAGGTGGGATGTGTATTAAATGCTAATGATTTATTAAGGGGGGGACAAACATGGAATTAAACATAAAACAAACAAACAGGATCTCTTAAAGGTGATGCCTCTGTGACAGTAATAGGGTACTTTAATTGATTCATCTGTTTTTGCCAGTTCCTTGGTCCACAACTGGAGGACATTTTTAGTATAAATGTGTGCCACTAATTTATACAGCAGTCCTCTTTGCAGAAGTATTTTACACACATCTGGGCTCTTAACACACACAGAATATCTTGTATATCTAAGTACGGTATTATTGGGCACTTCATGTGAAGATGGGACTACTTGCACCATGTGTCAGTCCATAATGTGAAGTGTGCTGCCACTATACTGTCATCTTTAAATGGTCCATACAATTTTGCATCTGACTACATACATATTGTACATATCCTGCCAATATTTAAAAAAAAAACTCTTCTGATGGAACCCTCTGATCTACATATCATTGGAAGTTTTAATTCCACCATATTCTCTTGTTGGGAAATCTGATTTATTTTTAAAGTGATTCTGTTCAAACAGGGTTGCATTTATTTTAAAGGACTTACACCCATAATATCTATACGATGGTGACTTCCACAAATAACACACCAAAACCTCTTCAGCATTATTCAAGCTTTCAGATCCTTGACTTCTAATATAATCTGAATGTCAGGTTTGAAATATTTACCAACATTTAATTAACTTCATGTGAGTTAAATACTGTTGCCATTACATGCAGTTATGAATCACTGTTGGCTGTCAAAGTGTTTAACATTAAGCCATTTAAACTATTTATAAAGAGTTCTAACTACAGATAGACTGTAGAATGACTGTTATGGAAAATGGATGGAAGCTTTGGAATAAACTCGCCTTGTTATCTCTTCATGGTTGTTTTAGAAGAACACAGCATCCAATCCATAGTGGTTGCCTGATGTGTTGTTCTGGAGATGAGAGACAAGCATGAAATTAAGTTTTCACATTTTCATTCAGTTTAAGGATTACATTATGTTTCTAGTGTAATTACTAGATTCATATTTAACCCTCCATGCCCGGCTGTAAAGGAGTTTACATCGAGTTGGATATTTACATGGCTTTGCTCAGTCTATCTTAACTTTTCAGGGTGCTGGGTCAGTGCAGGCTAGGGGAACACATATGCAGATAGAATAATGGTGGGCATTTGTATTGTACAAATAAGATCTTTATTCTTATTCGTTGATAATGCTCAACATACAAAACCAGATTCAATTTGGACATTAACTGGTGGCAAATTATATCGTTACTCTGTGCTTCTTCCCGTGGTAGCTCTCACCCCTACTTTGAACCGGTAATTATGCTTGTTTCCCTTAGTAATAATAATAATAGTTAGATTGGCAATATCCTGCACAGTGTCAATAGTGCCCCATGTCAAGTGGGCCTATGGTGGGAAAACGCACACTGTCCTCGGGGATCAGTATCCGGACACTTTGTGTACTGTCTACCACATCCATGCATATTGGATCGGGAGTTTACTTGGGACCTTCCAGTGGGGCCGATCCAATTATGCTCTAGAGATACCACTCTGAGAACTCCCACTAAGCCCATGCATACTCCTCTTCCACAAGGAGAACAATCCTGGGCCATTAATATTGGCGCTGACTATATAGGTAACGTTCATTAACTGAAAACAATAAATGGTGACAGGACATCCTTAATACACATAATAAACACAAACCTATTTACAGGACTCACAGTGAGGCTTCAGTCTGAACTCTCAGGAACCTGTTTCTAGAATATTAGAAGGATCAAAATATACCCTTCTATCTCCCTATAGTGACATCACTGGACAAGACATACAAAGGAGGGGCTATCTCTTTCTGCATCACATGATGGGGAGGGAAGTAACCTGAGTGATCCCACACAGTTAACTCATTAAGGCAGTTAACCCCTTATCCTAACTAGTAGTCCCCAAAGTGGCGGGCTACACATAAAATGAGAGTAATTCTTCCAGTGCAAGGAACACATCATAGTAACCCTTTTGCGGCTAAGTAAACGGCATGTACAAATAAACTATAATAAACGATAATAATAATTTAGGGAGTCAGTGAACATTTTGAGTAGTATTTAAAGGAGAATGATACTGCACTATTTTATTATAGTTGAATATAATAAATTCTGCATGGCTGTGGGCCATTTTTCTACCTTTATTTTAGATGAACTAAACCAGCATGGCTTGATTAATACATTTCATACAGCTGCAAGCAGAAGTGCATGTCTGATGTCTATTTACACTATTCTTAAGATCTTGATACACTGTCTCTTCTCTCTGAAGTGCTTGGTCTCTGATGTGCTTGGTAGGGCTCATACAATATCCATTTGAAGACAAATAGTGGTTACATTCACATTAGTCAAAAACATAAATGAAGTTATTAGGGTGAAATTGCCCACCGTTTCCCAAATTCCCTGATGACGTCTGTGCTGGAGGAAGCTTTTATAAAATCATAATTACTATTAATAGGATCCTTACTGAACATAGAGAAAAGCCATCTGCTCCTGATTGTTACTATATACTTGTATCCTATTTGTAATGACAAGTGAGTAGGTTTAATTCCTTTTCTTTGATTCACAGTTCACTGTTATATTATAGATTTTTTTAATCTTTTTCATATCTGGGACCTTTTTGCGCTTTGAAATCTTTCTTGTGTCATTACTGAACATAGCAGAACTGATGACATTTAGGGGCTTATTCTGGTAGCTTCAGACTTGTCATTGCTAAATCGAATGCTTTGGCATGTTCAGAACTCACGTTATGAAATGTGTTTGTTGCAGATCGTATTCTCTAAACGGCGAGGAGGACAATAACTTCCTAATCTAACAGGTATCTCCGTGCATATATGTCCCCTCAAACCTCACTCCAAATAAATTAGGGAGAGATGCCTGTGCTGAAAAATGAACATACCTGAGGTACCATGGGAAATACGCTAATGTGTATACAAAGTATATTTAAATGAGTCACACATCCTAAAATATATCCTTAAGACCAATCAGTTTGAAGGCCCTTGTGATGAAAGGGGGTACCAGTGTCAGACCCAACAGGATTACAACCCACAGCACTGCCATTCAGAGCAGCAGCTCTAGCATCGAACTAACCCATGTAAAGTATACTTTAGTGCATTATGCCACATTTCAAAGATGCTAGAATAAGCCCATTAGAGTTTACAATCAAATGTGTGGTGCCTGAGTTCAGAAAGTACTGACTTTTGGTCAGGTTTTGAAATAAACAGAGTTCAATACTTTTACACCCCTCTTTCTGAATATTATATTCCGATATCACACTCCCATATTGTCTCTGAATTTCCGTTTGATTCTAGGAAAGTCCTTTAATTTTCCCAGAATGGACGTATATATCAAATTTGTGTAGCATTTGCAACGCATCCTCACTATCCTTACCGTTTGCAGCATTTGTGGCCCAGCACAAATATACATCTGTATTGCTGTCCTGAGCATGAGAGGAGAACTCCCGAAAGCTTGTCTTATAATATCTATTGTTATTCCAAATTAAAAAAGTTTCACCCTAAAACTGAAGTACTCATTTACTCTGCACTATTGCAACTGGACGAACACAGCTAGTTCTACTTAATTCAGGCCCTAGCACTGGAATTTATGGCTTTCCAGATGATAGGTTATAATGCACATTGCAGACAGACTTTATGGTCTCCTGAACAAGCACCTCAATAGGCTATTTTCTTCAGGGAGATATCTGACCTCTGCAGCAGAGCTTTCTCCGTTCAGGGCTCCTGAGCCCACAATCTTCAAGTACAGAATATGTATGCAAAAAGATAAGGATCTGAGCAATCAGCTCTGCAGACACTATGCTGATCCTTAGCTCCAGACTTTGAAGTGTGTCCCTGACATTTGCTCCGGGGGATTAATACCTGCAGATACTTAACTCTTTCAAACCATTAGGCTAAGGCCCCGCTCCCAGAGTCAGCGCACCCGCACTGCTGACAGGCGGTGCGCTGAGATACACAGACCGCAATATGCGGTCTGTAGGGAGCGGGTGGTGGGCGGTTTGACAGGGAGGGGGGCGTGGCTTGAGCGGAGGGACCCGCTACTCTCCCCCCCCCCTCCCTCCACGGACTCGGGCTGGAGCTTCGGTAAGTATTAAACACACACACACGCAGGCAGGCACTCACGCACTCATACACACACACGCGCGCACACACAGGCAGGCACTCACACACACGCGCGCACACACAGGCAGGCACTCACGCACTCATACACACACACACACACACACACACAGACAGACAGAGGCAGGCACTCACGCACTCGGGCACACACATACACACACAGACACACACAGACACAGACACACACACAGAGAAAGGCACTCACCTGCTTTCACTCCACACTCCTCCCCGCTCCCCGAAGCCTCTCCTCCTCCCAAAGCCTCCCCTCCCCATTGGCTCACAGCCACACACGTCACGCGTCAAAGCTAGAAAACACCATTCTCTGGTGTCTCCAGCGGCTGACGCGCGACAGCGTGTAGTCAGCTGTGCCGCCAGTGGGGACCGGGACCGGCTCGCGAGGATTCCCCTGCTGGTGGGGAACTCGCGACATTGCCGCCCGCGCCAACGAGCGCAGCGGGACCGAGGCCTTATTTGGTTAGGTTGGCGTGTGACATAATAACAGTTGGGTCTATCAACCTGTAACAATGTAATTACCTACTTTGTCTGTGTGTCTTCTGGCAATTGGGTAGGGAAGTAGTTACCTGATACAAAAACCAAACTGGATCAGCACTCAAAAATAATAATGAAGGATTTTCAATGTCCTTTTGGTCTCACCAAGTTTCGTCTTTAATGTATAAAAAAAACAGGTATACAGAAAAAAATCAGCATACAGGGATAGGAAATATAAGCAGACACACACTGTTATATGTGCACAATAGAGCAATGTTTGAAGGCCCCCCTGGACCCTTCATCAGGCTTACGAGCACCTCTAGCTGAATTATGTTAGACAGGGTGAGTGCTAGTTAATTCTATTTTTCTATGAGAAGTTACCTGATAAACATATCATTCCTTTGTATTTTACCTATAAAAAGCCAATGTTTTTTGCGGTGTAATCCTATGTTGGTGTAGAGGACAATAAAAATTAAAACACAACATCAACACATATTGGTATAGTAGGTGAGGAGGGCTCTGTTTCCAGGAGCTAACAAGCTAAATGGAATGGGAGAGTGCTTATCTCTTTGATAAAGTGCTGTCGAGGCAGGAAACGCGTCAGAGACCTACTACCTGTATGTTTGTGGTTTGGCTTCATGCCTATTAAATCATTGAATTTTTCCCGCCTCCAGCCCAGCTCTTTGCATTGCTGAAACCTTACCTTCCTTCCATATACTTATACTCTTTTAGGATTGAGGCACGCCAACACGGAACAGATGAGGATTGTGGTCATGAGTATACGTCACTGACCCCTTCAGCTGTATTTTTTGCCAGTAGCCAGTGTGGTTCACAACTATCCAGGTCACGCGATACGGAGCACGCTGAGGTACATCTTGGACATAGGATTCGCCGAGATGTCTCACACCAGCTAAAGATCACCTACCTACCCCCCATTCCATCAGAGGGCTCCGGTCAGATATCAGGTGACGGATCATTACAGTTATACCACACCACACCGGTATAATACTTATCTGATATCCACCGACACCTTGCAGGACATTAGAAGCATCCTTACAGGATTCACGTCCTACTCCATAGCACCTGGTATAGTTAGGGTTACCAGGCAGCTTCTTCAAAAATACTGAACACAATGGTTAATGGTGTGATGTGCTCGAGACACACACACCTCTCATTGCTCCATGCTGTTTCCTCCTCACCTTGGTCCCACCTCCAGGCCCCTGACACCTACTCCTAATTGGCTCCTGCTGGGTAATTTAGCCAATCTGAATGGAGGAAGCTGCCCAGCCATCTAGCAACAGCCCTGCTCTCTCCCTGCTCAGGAAAATCCCACAAGCCTCCAAGCCTCCAAGCCAGTCAAGTCACTATGTCCAGAGAGGTACAACCGGACACATACATGTCCAGTATTACCTCTAATGTTTACTGGACAGAGTGACCAAATACTGGACAGTCCAGTTCAATACTGTACACCTGGCAACCCTAAGTATAGTGGAGGAAAGAGGTTGTATTGTCTCAAAGCTTGCTTGTTAATTAACAGATGATAGGGGTTCTGATAGAGGCATGAGCAAAACGAGTAGGGGTTTGAGGAAGATGCTGTCCATGCTTCCTGGATATGGAAAGATGTTTCCAAGTCTGTGTCTAGTGCCATTATTATTTTAATTAACCAAGCAACTCTGCCAAGTCCCACGTTTAACTGCCTCTTAATTAGTATAAAATAATTAGTACAAAATGCAAGACAGGTCATTAATAAGTTTCTTGTATTTGATCTTCTTGTCTGGGCCTAAATACATATCCCCTTCTTACATTGCTACCATGTGATATGTTGCGGCTGTATGAGACATGTCACCGTAAGCTGCAGCTCAGTATCAAATGACTACAGTATGTTATGGAAAGTTTTTTCAGGGCCGTGTTTGTGAGTGAAGCTTCTCATGGACTTATGCTAAAAGCATGCAGTACAAATGCATACAAAGGACGTATGAAAGTGATTAAGTATGACAGCTTTAACCTCAAGGACTTCCAAGGGAAATATTTAATAAGACAAACAATGATGAATATCTATCAGGACTAGATACATTGTTACCATCTTAAACAGAAGCAGAATGTGCCATCCAGACTGACAACAGGTAACAAATGAATCATCTTTTAATGCCTTTGCATCTGAATAGACCTCAAATGCTTTGTAGGCCTCTCCAGCAGTGAATATGCTAACACATGGGTATTAGAATGACTGAACCACTGATTGAGCCACCTGTGCTGAAGCAGGGATATCCTTAAACCTGACCTGTTGGTGGCGCTTGAGGACTGGAATTGGCCACCCCTGGGCTAACAGTTACTCTGCTTCTCCATGTAGCATATGAACATATGGTATGCGCTCAAAGTGATTCCTAACTCAAGTATATGAGTCCCACAGTGCGTCAGCTCTAGTAATCCAGAGGAGCACCTTCTTTTCTTTGTTGGATAGTAATTTGTTGTGCTTTATCAACTGTGTTTTTGCTTTCCATCTGCAGATGTGGATGGTGACTTGGAGCATGTTGCCTAATTCCTGGTGTTTCTGAAGAGCAGTGTGAGTCCAGATCCCACCATGAGATATACCCTACCCAACCTCTGTTGGGCTACCAAGGATATGTTGCTATTGTTATAGTTAAAAGACCATAACTCTTCACCTGATTCAACTATCAAGTTTCAAGCAAGATGGAGAATACTAGCAAATTTGACAGTCCTACCAATATCTCACTGGCTAACAATGATGTGGTCTTTAGTATGATTGAGTACAAGGCCATCTCTGTCTTCATGGTTTTAGTCATCTGTGGTATTGGCATAATTGGCAACATCATGGTAGTTCTGGTGGTATTCACCACCCGCGACATGAGAACCCCAACCAACTGTTACCTGGTCAGCCTGGCCGTGGCAGACTTAATGGTCCTGGTAGCTGCTGGATTGCCCAATGTGTCAGATAGCTTGGCAGGGACATGGATCTATGGGCATGCTGGGTGTCTGGGGATAACCTACTTCCAGTATTTGGGAATCAACGTCTCATCCTGCTCTATCACAGCTTTTACTGTGGAGAGGTATGTATATGCTTTACAGATTATTAAACTTCTATCCAAGACATAGGCAAAGTCATACAGTACACTATAACAGCGTGAGGGACATTGAACCAGTGGTCAACCCTTGTTGGTATATGGTGATATGAGTATCACCATGTGTACCTACAATGCAAAGATGTTATTATTCAGCCTTTTGACTTTTTTTTAACCCTTTATTAGTAGACAGCAAAGGTGGTAATGGGCATCTGCATTATATTTGTATTGGCACAATACATTTCCATGTGTTTACTGATTTATTCTATTATTTATTCATATTACTTGTTATGGATCAATATAAGACTGCAGCATGCCTATAGGTGCTGCAGATTTCTAATGGCCAGACTTTGTTGATGGAGGTTGTTACGTGTTATTATTACTTGTCATTCTGTCACTTATTGAGAAGGCTGATCCTATTTTAGTGATTGAATAATATGATGTCATTTTACTGGTTGATGGAATTCGTGATGTCATTCCTTTTTTCTTTTTCACTGATATGATATGGGGCCATATTTACTAAGCTGTCTTCTGCCACAATGCACCTCCCGGCGGTGGAAGATACCTTACTTCCCATTCAAGTCAATGGACTATAAGGTGGATTCCAGTACTGGAAGGTATCTACGGCCGTGACTATACCAAAAAATACCAGCGGTGTCGCGTAGAGCGATGCCATGGGGCGCAATAACAAATTCCAGAAATCCTAAGGAGGTTTACATACCAGCGCGCCGCCTGGAGCTGCAGGGCGGCCGTCTCCTCAAGAGACTTTCAAAATTGTTTCTGGCAGGTGACGGCGGTGTCACGTGAGCGGTTCAGCCAATGAGGACAAACCGCTCATGGCCACGCCTCCGCTACGCCTCCTTGTCTCCTCTCTCCTTGATCAAGAGGCCGCTCGGCAGCAGCGTGAGGGTGACGTCACCGGATCACGCTGCCGCTCGGCGGCATCTGGTATAAGCGTAGCCTTATGACAGAAGGCTGCTTAGTAAATATGGGCCATGACCTCACTTTACTCCTCCCTAACATCAATGTGACCCAGTGACAGTGACAGGGACATTGTTTAAATTAGTGATTGATGTGTTTTTTGGGCTTTTTTAAATACGCATTTTCAATTATTTTTCAAATTACTTTGTAAATCTTGGGAAGGTTTCACTTGAATTTGCTCCTGCGTTTTGTGTGATATCTCAGTGACAGATGTGCGTTAAGTTGGACGGCTTCTTTAAGGTGTAGGGACACCTACAGGAGCGCACTAAGTGGCTCTATATTTGTGGCAAAATGAGATTGATTTTAGTTAAAGGCGTATCGATTGTATGCTGATCTCCTTGTTTTGCTTATGCTCTTTTTCAGGTACATTGCAATCTGCCACCCTATGAGAGCACAGACTGTCTGCACCGTGTCCCGGGCTAAACGTATCATTGCCATCGTCTGGATCTTCACTTCCATTTATTGCATGCTTTGGTTCTTCCTGGTGGATATTCATGTGAACAAAAACCAACAGGTGGAATGTGGTTACAAGGTCTCACGTAACCTCTACCTGCCCATCTACCTGGCTGACTTTGCAATATTCTATGTCACCCCACTATTTGTGGCTACCATCCTGTATGGTCTCATTGGAAGGATCTTGTTTCTCAGCCCAATGCCCAACCACCCAGAGATCACCACTGAGCGATGGAGGGAGAAGAGTACAAAGGAAAAAAATGGTTCGGAACCAGAAGGTCCGAAGACCAGCAATCGCCCCAGAACCAAGGGGGCCTTATCATCAAGAAAACAGGTAATCCCACCATCCAGCATCCATCAGAGAGGGCATAAACAGACACAATTGTTCACCCCATTTTTATATTAACATTGTGTGTGTATTGTCTCTGGTGACAACTTGGGTATCAATAAGCATGACAATTGTCACATTTGTGATAAGGCAATAGACGGGGGAAGGGGGCTTCACTTTTGAATATTCACGTCCTTATGGTCCACCTAAAGAGAAAATGTCTGATGGTAGACTTTCTCTTACAGATGGTCAGTACCATAGACTATATTGACAGAGTAGTTCTATGCCCTAAGACACCTTTCAGCACATTCAAATGAATGGGTCATAAGCATCTTCCAGCGCCAGAAGGTATTTTAAGGATTATCACTGCTTAATAAATATGGCCCTATATATATATAAGGTTAGCGGAATGGCTACTAGGGAAATATCTGAGTATATATAAAAGAAGCAATCCACACATTTTTTTTTCTCTTCGTTGTTTTAATGCAGGTTTGAAGCAGGGGGTCTCAGGAGTTGAACCCTGTTAATTTCAGCTCGGGGGACCCACTGCTTGCAGAGATACTTACCTCTGAAGGGGGCGCCAGTAACACTCTGCAGTTTTCTGCAGTTTAAAGCCCTCAGTCACATGGGCCAATAGGAAGCCACACCGGATGATGTCACAGCTTACTATTGGCCCTCAGGGCCTGGGAGCTTTGCAAATCAGCCATATAGTGAATCCTGGAGTGGCTTCCAGCATCCACTAAGAAGGTATTTCTGGGTGTAGGGAGTCCTCCGAGCTGAAATTAATGGGGTTCAGCTCCAGAGACCCCCCGCTTCAATTTTATATAAAGAAATTGAAAATAAATGAAAAAGATGAACAGAATGGCTTGGATTGCCTCTATAAATCTCGCCAATCAGATCGGCTTGTCCCCATTAACATCTCTCCTTCCTACTAGTATTTTTTCTTTGCTCTACATGGCGGTTTACAAATTCCCAGCACTGCAGAGGTTACAAATAGAGGATATTGGTGTGCAGCTATCAGAGAATAACATTAGAATTAGAGTATTGTTAAAATATTTACATTAGTGTGAACAAAATTGCACTTAGCTGCCTGTGCAACTAAACTGATACTTTAAGAAGCAGACAGTCCAAAGACATTCTCCGTGCTGCATTTGGCCCATTGGTCAGAGGCCCTGTAGAAGAGTCACATCAGTACACATACACATGAGTGTATTTATGTATATCTTTATTTATATAGCGCCATCCATGTACAGAGCGCTTTGCAATACACTAGATATAATATTATAACACAATTGGAATAAGTGCTTTAGAGAAAACAATTGGAAAAGGAGCCCCTGCACCGAAGAGCTTACAATCGAAGTGGGGAGAACTTACAGAGACATTAGGAGGGTGTTCTGGAAAGTGCGTCCGCAAGGGGCCACGGTCAGTGCATGTGAGAGTAGAGCCATGAATGTAAGTAATTAACGGGAGGTCGCCACAGTGTCTCTTGCACTACTATAATATTGTTTTTCCAATGCCCCACACTCGCCCTTTTATTGAGTATAAATGAGTACTGTACTATTTTGGAGGCTGTCCTCTACTCTACTTTTCAGCTGTTCCCTTGTCTTTTACTATGATACCACTGGCAATCCCTTGGTGTGATATATCTGACATGCATTTAATAACAAAGAGGCTAGCAGTTATATGAAAAGTGCATTTACAACTCTGAGTGTGTGGAGCAGGGCACTTACAGTACATTTACTAGGTGTATGTCAATACCAACAAGTGCCTTGATCTTCAATCACTGGGTTATCACAGCCGTGACCCTGCTGTATATCTCTCCAGAATGCAATCTTACCACGCTTCCCTTTTGCAGCACCTTCTATTAAATTAGGTGACATTTGTGGACAGCGACTTTAATTGCTCCTCCTGTATCCAGAAATGTGATTACGTTTGTATTGAAAATGCAATTGCATTTCTAAAAATGTCCAGGGTTTTCCATGAGCAATTACCCCCACGCGAACAACACAATGCCAAACATGCACAGAACCCCAAATGATCTTTTCAACATACTTGTTCTCTTATATTATTGTTTTTGCATGAAAATAGTTTTTTTTGTTTCACCATTTGGTCACGGTACACCAAAGCTTTCTGGCAAGCTATTCATAAGGTAGGTCCGAATTTACTCTAAATATTGACTTAGCATTTGAGATTAATTCTCTAGCATCCCTTTCACATGTAAAACTCTCTCTAGATGAATATTACATATTTATTTCTGCATTCGGGCCTCTCTCTCCTCTCAAATCATTTCGGGAATAAATCCATTGACGTATATCTCTTTGTATAAAACACGTTCTTCCTTAAGACAGCTAGATTCACTAATCTCTGCTGGCTATGACCTTGATATTGTAATGCAAAGGCGACTTGGGATGTCTTGTTTGGGTCAAAAATTAAATATATTATTCAGCTTGGAGTGGATGGGAGCCCAGTTTTAGACAACACATGCAACCGATTTTCACTTTCCTTCACTTGCTCACCATTAAAGCCGAGACAGTACTAGGAGTACATAGGATTCTAACCCCTCTATCATTTCTTGCTCTGTGCAGATCAGTGAGGGAGTAACATGACAGGGTATAATTGACGTAAATGAGAGGTCTTTGGAGGTACAGGTAGAGATTTAGTTGTCAGTTGTAAAATTAGAGTGGTTCTTGATTGTGCTAAAACACCAAGCGATATATAGCAATCACAATGCACTGTTATTTTGTGTCCTTGCGAGAAAAGGGTTAGGATTCTGTACAAAATGCACAGACTGAAATATTGAGAAGTTGTGGTCCAGAAAAGCTTAACAGGGACATAATACAGGGGTACTCAGCTCCAGTTCTCAACTGTCTCCCCACCCCCATCAGGTCAGGTTTTTAGGATATCCTTGCTTCAGCACAGGTGGCTCAATCAGTCCCAGCTTCAGCACAGGTGGCTCAATCAGAGGCACAGTCTTTGACTGAGCCTCTGATTGAGCTACCTGTGCTGAAGTTGTGATATCCTGAAAACCTGACCTGTTGGGGAGGGCTTGAGGACTGGAGTTGAGCACCCCTGCCTTAATGCACCCAATGGCCAATAATGCGCGTGATGGCTTAGCACTGTTTAGTGACTCTGGCTATATGACTTCTGTTGTCTGAGCAATGCTTGTGTTGAGTAAGTTAATTCTAAAGTACCAAGACCAAAGGCATCCAGCATTAATAGAACTGAAGTAAGGCTTCCTTGTAGCTGGTCATAAACCCCATTACCAATGTTTTCCTCTTCCCTGACATGTCGTATTGTTTAATAAAAGTAGACACTCTTGGGGGTGCTGCCGCTTTGAACTGCATGCGATGTGCTGTGTGATGCAGAGAACATTGGCGGTCATGCTGTGAGATTGGATTGTCTTAGTCTGTTATATCTTCCCTTTTATGAATAGGATTACAGTTTGAAAGAGGAGCAGAGAACAATATCTTTGTAATTCTCTGTGAGGTCAAAGGAGACAGCAAAGTATAATTCTTAAAAGAAAGATGTGTGGTTATTAATTCAGTATGTACTATATACATGTGTGTGTATACACAATCTTAATGTCATGCTGTTTTTTTATATTATTTATTAGCAAACACAAGGATAAGAGGCACAATGTTAAAAAATATTTCTGACAGTGGGCCAGGGAGTGTATTGAGACAGTTCTCTCTCTGCTTTTTTGTTGACTGATGTAATGAATTAGGAGATGGCAGGAAATGAACCCATGACTTTGTGATTTCAATGTACATTAGTCTGCAATACAGTGAGCTACTCCGTGATACAAACATGTGGATTTATGAGGTTTTGGTCAAAAGCTGCAGCAGCACCGAAATGTTGTTTAATAAATGCACATTTGTATATCACATAGTCGCCCAGCGCGTTGTACAGAGATGTATGTTTGGTGAAACAGGCAAGTCACTAACCCTAGAAACACCTGGAAGTACTCAGAAGAGGTATTCTTTCATATAATCAGAACATCCTTTTATAATGTCTGGTTATCCCCACGTAAAAGCTTCATGTAGAATAGCCAGCATCCAACCTCACACTGATGAGACCCAAAAGGGTGAAACAACTGTCTGTGAGTAGTGTTACTGGCTCTGCACTTCTGTAACCCAGGCTCTGCTGAACGAGCTGTGCAATATGGAAGGCATTAGATTATAGGGGTCTGTGTTAAAATGGATAATAAGTAAATAGTGACTCACACAGTGTGCTCATTTGCATGTCATTACCCAGAATCCCTTGCTGCAGTGAAAGCATTCTTTGCTAAGAGATAATGGGGAAATAAATGCAGGATTAGAGATAATGGGGAAATGCAGGATTGCAGACCTGTTTGAGACATGTGAATGTGCTGATGTGATATGTTATTTAGTATATAATCTATAGCAAGATATTCCCCATCCACATTGTTCAATTGTACTTTAGCCATCGAACGTTTGTCAGCAGGTAAGGCTGGAATGTATCCAGTGAAATGACACATTAATCTGTATTTGCACTGCAATTCTGTAACTAGGTTCCATTAATGTGCTTTGTAAATAAAGGCAATTCTACCAAACTACAATTTGCATAATTTCAGCATCTGTTGCACTTACTGACCATGGGTACATGAGTTTCTGCAGACTCTGCCAGCATTGGAAGTGAATGCTCCTGTGAGCTGTAACAGCTGCAGGGAACATGCATAGAAAGGCACTTCTGATTCCTATTCCTTGGCTGGTTGAGTATTTCCATCATGGATTAGGGATCAGTCATCTGTCAAAATAGATGCATAGTCTAAGCGAGAGTTGGCGAGTGATTTGTCGCGTATTAACTTAATGTACATTGGAATTTTGTCTTATCGGCGAATTCTCTAACATCGCTTGATTCTCTTAACGCAGCAGTGGAAGCGCGACTTTTTTTTACATTTTACCATATAGTTGAAGGAGGGGTCTCCGAAGCTGACCCCCATTGATTTAAGCTGTGGAGATGCTCCGCTTGCAGAGATACTGATCTCCTTAAGTGGGCGCCGGTAGCCACTCGGCTCGGCTACCAGGGTTCATGTAATGGCAAAGTTTACAGCTCCCGTGGGCCAATAGGAAGCCGTGACGTCATCAGGTCCAGCTTCCATTGGCCCATGTGACGCGGGAGCTTTAAACTTTGCCAAGGCACCAGCACCCCCTTTAGAGGTCTGTGTGTTGGGAAGCAGGGGGTCCCCGGAGCTGAAATTAATGGGGTTCAGCTCCAGAAACCCCCTACTTCAAACCTATGTTAAAAAAATAAGAAAAGAAAAGTTTGGATTGCTACTTCAATGCTAAGGCAATACATTAGACACACGCGTTCCTCTCAGACTGGCTCTAATTTGCTGAATGCTTACTAATTGGGGGCATTGGCAACCCTTTGAAGTTTGAAGAAACGTTTAGCAGAGAACCACATTTGGGAGGGGGGAGGGAAGCTTACAATTCTGTACATCTCTACTGCAGTGCGATGCAAACACATTTGTTTAATATGCAAACCAAAGAATTAGTGGCTCCTCGTTAGTAAAAGGGTTAAAGCAATAATACTATATTCCCCCTTTTTTCTTTTTCTTGTTTTCTTATTTGTATAAGTAAAGCGCGTGGCAATGTATAAAATACGTTCTTACCTAAGCTGGCAATCATTTGGGGCTCCAGTTATAAATCTGACAAAATGCTGATTGTGTGCCTAACATAATGGCTGCTTCAGTCAGTGTAACTCAGCAGCTACAAAGTATCCTTATATTAACTAAGGTAACATTATCTATTGTTACAGTTTGCAGCTCAAACTGCTGAGAAAATTTGCAGCAAGTGATCCCAAACAGGAAAGTGTTGCAAAGATCTTGCACTGCTGGGGAGGTGGCTAAAACCTGCTATAGAAAGCAAAGTATGCTTTGAAACACACTACAAATGGCATTAAGAGTTGAATAAAAAATGTAACTTTTTTAAACAGTCACTATTATCTAATACTACAGAACTGATTTTTTTTAAACCCATATACGATATCACATGTTTTGCTGCTTTAAACAGATTGACATGTTCCACTGGGCTCACTCCTTCACAGGCACTTATCTCAGATTAAAGGTGTGAGTGATAGAGGTTTAATCTGTACAGATGGAAATCAAACAAAATAAATTGCTAAGAGGGAAAAGGGAACCCAGTGTTTATAATATGGATGCAGAATGATGGGCTGTATTGATCTATACATTGGACCTCACTCTATAATTACTAGGGAGCTTTTTTCCCACAGAGAAATCAGCTTGATATTTCCTGGTGTGATCGGTTACTTATAATAAATAACACAAGACATATTTCCCT
This sequence comes from Ascaphus truei, assembly GCF_040206685.1. NCBI lineage: Eukaryota > Metazoa > Chordata > Amphibia > Anura > Ascaphidae > Ascaphus > Ascaphus truei. Next base: position 6,872,240 of record NC_134501.1, read on the forward strand.
TGTTGTGTGCACATGCCAGATACAATTGTTCCCCCTACATAGGGTTTGTCATATCGTGATAATTGATGTGGGGAAAAAAAGTATTTTTCTAGTAATGATATAAATATGGATTGGTAGCGTTTGAAGCTCAAACATTGCTCTGGCGTCTTTGTAGTGCTGATGCCTGCTGAGTATGTAAAGCTCCCTTTACACACACCACCCCTTGTGTTATTCTATATATAGTCATCCTATCTCTGCATGCACCCAGTCATCACTTCATATAAAATCTATACATCAATCCGTTTCCATGCCTAGCATTAATTACCTGCATCTTCCTGTCTTACAGGTCACCAAGATGTTGGCAGTAGTAGTTGTGCTGTTTGCCCTCCTCTGGATGCCCTACCGGACCTTGGTTCTGGTCAACTCCTTCATGGGCAACCCATATTTGGACCCCTGGTTTATTTTGTTCTGTCGCAACTGTGTCTACGCTAACAGTGCCATTAACCCAGTCATCTACAACCTAATGTCCCAGAAGTTCCGTGCGGCCTTCAAGAGGTTGTGCAAGTGTGGGCAGGAGGAGAGCCAGAGAAGACACCTGTACATGACAACCACGAGTTACAGCATGGTGAGAGATACAGCCAATGCTGGACGGGAGAAGGAGAAGCCAGCCCAAGAGAAACCCACTGTTGTAGCTAAACAGACCAGCATGGCAGGTCCAGAAGGGGAGCTCTATTACAGTGTAGTTTAACCTGTTCTTTTCCTCTGTTTCTCCAACATAGAGATCAATGTAACAAGGTAAAAATGGCGCTATTGGGGCCTACTCTATGTACTAAGATAATATTTTTATTCTACGTCAACATTTTTGTACTACACGTCATTAATTGTGTGCCGCTTGTGTGAAGGTCATTGTGTGACTTCTTACATAAGACACATCATTTGTTGTTTAAAATTCATGTTAGCGCATTGCCTCATGTTGGCGCGTCGTGTTCATATTGGCACATTGCCTCGTGTTGAGGCATCACCTCATGTTCGCACAGCCTCGTTGGTGCATCATGTTCATGTTGGCGCATCGCCTCATGATCGCACATCGCCTAATGTTGGTGCACCACCTCCTGTTGGCGCATCACCTCATGTTGGCGTACCACCTCCTGTTGGCGCATCATGTTCATGTTGGTGCATTGCCTCATGTTGGCACATCGCCTTGTGTTGGTGCATCACGTTAATGTTGGTGCATTGCCTCGTGTTGGCGCATTGCGTTCATGTTTGCACATTGCCTCATGTTGGTGCATCGCCTCATGTTGGCACAGCCTCATGTTGGTGCACCGCCTCCTGTTGGCGTATTGCCTCCTGTTGGCACACCACCTCCTGTTGGCACATCATGTTCATGTTGGCACACCGCCTCCTGTTCGTGCATCGCCTAATGTTGGTGCACCACCTCCTGTTGGTGCATCGCCTCATGTTGGCACACCACCTCCTGTTGGCGCATCATGTTCATGTTGGTGCATTGCATCATGTTGGCACATCGCCTTGTGTTGGTGCATCGCCTCATGTTGGCGCATCGCGTTCATGTTGGTGCATCACCTCATATAGGCGCATCGCGTCATGTTGGCGCAGCACATTCATGTTGATGCATCGCCTCGGGTTGGCACATCGCCTAGTGTTGGCACATTACCTCATGTTGGCGCATCACGTTCATGTTGGTGCATCACCTCATGTTGGCGCATTGCCTTGTGTTGGCACATCGCGCTCATGTTGGCGCATTGCGTTCATGTTGGCGCATCATGTTCATGTTGGTGCATCGCATTCATGTTGGCGCATTACCTCATGTTGGTGTATCATGTTCATGTTGGCACATCAGCTTGTGATGGCGCATAGCCTCGTGTTGGCACATCGTGTTCATGTTGGTGCATCACTTCGTGTTGGCGCATCGTGTTCTTTTTGGCACATCGCGTTCATGTTGGCGCATCGCATTCATGTTGGCGCATCATGTTCATGTTGCGCATCACCTCATGTTGGCGCATCGCCTTGTGTTGGCACATCGCCTCGTGCTGACACATTGCCTCGTGTTGGCGCATCGCCTCGTGTTGGCGCATCGCCTCGTGTTGGCGCATCGCCTCGTGTTGGCGCATCGCGTTCATGTTGGCGCATTGCGTTCCTGTTGGCACATCGCCTCGTGTTGGCACATTGCCTCATGTTGGCGCATCACCTCGTGTTGGCGCATCGCCTCGTGTTGGCGCATCACCTCATGTTGGCGCATCGCATTCATGTTGGCGCATTGCGTTCATGTTGGCACATCGCCTCGTGTTGGCACATCGTGTTCATGTTGGCACATCGTGTTCATGTTGGCACATCGTGTTCATGTTGGCGCATCTTGTTCATGTTGGCGCATCACCTTGTGTTGGCGCATCGTGTTCTTTTTGGCGCATTGCGTTCATGTTGGCGCATCACCTCATGTTGGTGCATTGCCTCATGTTGGCGCATTGCGTTCATGTTGGCGCATCACCTCATGTTGGCGCATCACCTCATGTTGGCGCATCACCTCATGTTGGTGCATTGCCTCATGTTGGCGCATCGCCTCATGTTGACGCATCACCACATGTTCAATACCTGATGGATCTTTTAAACATTTACAATTTAAATTAAAACAGAATGATGTGTATTTGTTTTATCTATAACTAGTGTTAGCAAATATAAATGACTAGTGTCATATTATTTATACCGGCCATACCGTGCAAATAATACATTTTGTTAACCTATATGATGAAACGTCTGTGCTGCGACAAATACATTTTTGGTTGATACATAGCAACTTTATTCTGATCTAACAATAGCTTGGGGCACGATTTTTTAGCACATACTATTAACATCTGTACGCCTAGAGCAGTCCATTTTCGGGCGCCAAAAGAAAAACCCATTGACACTGACACAGATTGAGAAGTTTCAGGTTATTACATAGGCGCGCAAAAGTACAATTTATAATGAAATTTGTGTCTGCCAATGATGCACCAAACACGTAGTTTGCATTGCTCAGTACATAGGACCCCTAGAACTCGTAGGTTTCTGGGAGGTTGCAACACCTTCTTTTATGTTAAAGGCAGAAGGAATAACTCCATGATAAAGGCATGGGACATTGATCCGGGTGAACCTGGTTCAGACGTGACACCTCGCACTGATTTTCTTTGAGTCTCACTGCTAGATGTCAGTACCTTTCTGTTAAATCCCTTATTAAAGTCAAGAACCCCCAAATCGCTCTGATTTCTGACCTTGGAGGTTGGCATCTCTGCTGCATGTCACCTTGGACAAGTCCCTTTGGATTACTTTGCCCACTTGACACTACCAGTTCTATATAAGAACGCATTATTACTATAAATACTGAAACATTCTATTACAAGTAATAGAACAACACCTCGTAGATTGTGCTGCTAAACCTAATCTTTCAGCGTTCCAGAAATCCCTTATTCAGACACAGATAAGTCTTTTATGCTCAGGAATGTATGTGCATAAGGACCTCTGTGGCAAGGGCACTCAACCCCAGTCCTAAAGCCCCTCCTCCCCCCCTACGGGTCAGGTTTTCAGGATATCCCAGCTTCAGCACGGGTGTCGCAACCAGAGGCTCAGTCATAGACCTGTGCTGAAGCAGGGACTGATTGAGCCACCTATGCTGAAGCTGAAAATGATTGAGCTGGCAGGCCCGAGGTGGATCCAAATACGCAAACAAATGTCACCCATCTCTCGTGCTAATTAGATAGGGACAATTGTTTTTTTGCAGATTTGAACCTGCAGTGGATCGGCCGATTCCGGGGATTCCGTAACCCATGGACAGATTTGTAGGATCCAGTCTGCAGATTCAGCGATCCATTCTTAAGAATCCGCCGACGGATCCGCTAATTGGATTCTTCAAATCCGTCCACGGGTCGTAGCCAATGGCGGATTTTGATGAATCCGCGCAGATTAAAACCGCCCAAATTCGTTGGCGGATTTTATACCGTGGAACGGATGTGGGTGGATCCGCCCGTCTCTAGTACCAACGAGGTTTGGATACCGTGATTGGATTGAGGCTGAGCTGACAATCAGGAGACATCCAGTTCAGACACACAAAACCTCTTCATCAGAACAAAAGCACACGGCACAATCTGATATTACATTAGTATAGACGTGCAAACCTGCCCAGATTCACTTTGCCACTGTTTTGGTCACACTTTTCTAAAAAGATAGAAAAACTCGCAAAAATCGATTTTTGAGGGCAAAAGATTTAGTAACAGGGCCCAAATTGTTAAAAATGTGCTATTTTGCTTTTTGAAAATGGCGAAATAGAAGCCCCGTGCCATTGACTTTTTAGTATTACGCGAACTAGTTGCGATGTTTTGCGTCAAAGATAAAGTCCGCTAACATCGAGTTACAAGGTTGAGAGTGTTCAATGGGAGTTTTTCCCCCAAAGGGCGGGAGGTTCCCATGAAAGCCCAGTACCTTTTATGCTCTCTTGCTTTGAAAAGGTTACACACATTTTTAGGCTTCAAAACTCTCTGGATGAGAATAAAAAGACCCCATAACTGCTCCAATAATCCAAATAAAATCAAATATGTTTTTGTAATGTGTAATAATCAGGGCAAAGGTTTCATTTTGCATGGGGATATCAACAGATTGTCCAGAAAGGCCCCGGCACAAAGTGCAATCCTGATAGCCGACTTAGGAACAACATTTTGTAGAGAATTTAACAACCTTCCTTAATGTAATCTAACCCAGCTAAAAACAAAGATTTGGCTGTTTTTGTTTCTTTGGAAATTAAATACACCTTGCTTTTTTGGGGGGCCTCTCAATGTTGGGAGTATTTGTCAATTAGGTGTTCCCTCTTCCCTTGTCCTTCTCTGTCCTTACGAGAGACCTAATAAAGATGAGGATGGGGGAGACATTACACAAAAGAAAGTATCCAGAGGGAATCAAACCCCTCACAAGTCTCCGTTCAGCATGTTTACAACCGCGCATAAAATAAATGAGTTAAAAACACTTCTAGGTGTGAAAATTTTGATATCAAAAAGGTGTAGTCAACCAGATTTGTAGGTACATGTATATTTTTTATAACAAGGTACGCCGCGCTTTTCAATTGTTACAAACATCACAATACAGAGAATTTAATAATACAGATGGGATATGTGCATCAAGACATAACGGTAAAGCAGGAGCCACTGGCCCAAAGAACTTGCAATCAAATCAAACTACTTATATATGTCACTGCCATTAATATACGTAAGTCCTAGGCCCGGCTAGGGGGGGGTAGGCAGGGCAGGAAGGTGAGAAAGCACATTGGAAATGTAAATGTTTGTTACTTTCTGCTTGTTTGCTATATTTGCATCCTCTGGAGACCTGTGTGTAGGTATTTACATGATATGAAACATGGTGCTGTCCTGTGATTGACAAATATGTGTTTTTAAAAAATAAAATATTTTCTTCTGGAACAAAAGATGCGTTTATTGCATTTTTGGATGAATAGGACAGTAAAAGCTATTCTGTATACCTGGAAGTAGATCTGGAATAGAATATACATTTATTTCGCCTGCATGACAGTGGTCTGCATTGGCAGCAAAGCTTTTAACATACACTTTGGGGGTCATATATCGAAGTATCCTGGCTGCAAATCCCTGCATCAGACAAGGAGATCCCAGGAAATAGTGTTTACCCTTCACGGTGCTGGGGGTCCAAAGGCAGCAGAAATCCGCCAGACCTCTGGACCTTCAGGATCCTTCGATTGCTCAGGAAAGATTGCAGGTCACCAACGTGACCGCGTGTGCTGGAAACAGAATGGGTGGGAGCTCCATGTTTGTTTCAATAGGGCTGGCTGCTCCGTGGGCAAGGGCTGGCTGCTCCATGGGCAAGGGCTGGCTGCTCCGTGGGCAAGGGCTGGCTGCTCCGTGGGCAAGGGCTGGCTGCTCCGTGGGCAAGGGCTGGCTGCTCCGTGGGCAAGGGCTGGCTGCTCCGTGGGCAAGGGCTGGCTGCTCTGTGGGCAAGGGCTGGCCGCTCCATGGGCAAGGGCTGGCCGCTCCATGGGCAAGGGCTGGCTGCTCCGTGGGTAATGGCTGGCTGCTCCGTGGGCAAGAGCTGGCTGCTCTGTGGGTAATGGCTGGCCGCTCCGTGGGCAAGGTCAGAACGAGCTAGGGTCCATGATCTCCCAATATATCATAAAGCCTCTGGCATGCCAAGGTCGAGACGTACTAGTTCTGTCATTAGAGCACATTATTCTTTGATTTACCATTTTAATAACCCCTTTCATGATTGCAGTGATACATTTATTTCCTTTTCGTTCAATATCGAACCATATTTAATAAGCAGTGCTGAGCCACAAGCCTAACAGCTTAGCATTGCTAGCCCACCAGTTTTATTCATCTGTAAGATTTTGACCACCTTCAAAATAGCTCCAGTTTCCTCCCATTAAAGTAATAGGAATTTAGTTTTATATACTTATTTATGTTTTGAGGTTATACGCTTGTTACCCCCTTGATTGGAAACCTAAGGCTTTGTGCTAATGACTCCGAACCCAAAGAAGGGTTCATGTAATGTTTTACCAGGAAGTAATACATTGAGAGTTACCTCTCGTTTTCAAGTATGTCCTGGGAACAGAGTTAAGATGGCAAATAATACATGGTTACAAATACAGTTACATAAGTGAACAGGATATACATTATATACAAGACATAGCATGCACAGTTAAAGATAATATATATTATAATTGGGTATCAGTCTCAAGCAGAGTACGAGGAGGGCAGAGCTACAGAGACTAGGAGGATACCGGTCCCTGTCCCAAAGATCAGTGGAGGCAAAGATCAGCACGCAAGCTGAACCCTCCCAGCTCAGCAGGATAAGGAGCAGCCACAGAGAGCCGGTCCACATACAAGTTGCAGGCGTTGCCTATCGTGTTCCGGAAGTCGTTAGTAACCACCGAGGGGATCACACTTGCGATCCTACAGTACAATTGACTGCACATACAAGTTTCTCCAAGTCTTCGCAAAGAATTGACCTGCAACAGTACAACCAGGCATATAAACGAGCTCCAACACTGTGCCGGTACCGACAAGGGCTCTGGATGATACAGGGTCATTGGGATGGGAAGCTCAGCGATACACATATTGTTGACTTGTTGGGATAACCTGTGTTACGTGGTGTATACGATCCTCACGATTGAAGATCAGAAAGACATTATTGTGTTGGTATATGAATACAAATCCTTGCAATTCAAAGATACGTGTAGTGTCATATTGTCTGATCCCAGCCAGGTTCTCCGCTGCTTGTTTAGTATTATGTACGCACAGGGGAGTAGGACTTGGACTCCGGCCATAGTATGGGTCTTAATCAGTCTAGGGAAATAAAGAGGGCTTACACGCTGATTTCTGATTTGCGGTTATACGCTTATTTAGAATTTCTTATAAGAATGGTCAAATAATTCTGGAGATTTCTAAGCGTGCATTGATATTGTGTGTTGTCTCTACAAACGGAGACGCTGCATCTCTCACGCGGGCGTGTGTCATTTCATTCGCCATCACTGATTCTGACACTGCCGCACATTCATGAACTGGGACACTGCGTAACACACAAGGTTCTTCCAGTGAAGAGAATAGACTGGAGAAGCAATGCAGCTCTTGGGGTTTGGCCCACAAGATCTTGACTACTCGGGCAGACCTCCCTGGCAGCATAGATGTTTAAGTATTTCACCCACAGTGCCACACAAGACAAGCCCACGTAAATATGTACTATGGTACTAAACAATGAGAAGCTGAAGCAGTGTAAATCATTTCACAAATCTGATTCACTCAAACAAGTGTCGCAAATCTATGTTCATAATAAGAGATATATATTTATCAATTCAATATTCTAGTAATATTAATTAAACATGTGGGTCAACTTCAAGCTTACTATATTGAAGAGGATTTCGGCATGCAGTTCAGTTAATTCATCGGATTAGTCGCACACAAGGGATATCCAAACAGACGCGAAAGGGAAAAGTGCGAAACTCACGCAAGGAAATATTTGAATATTATTAGTCAAATTAAAAGAGCTACAAATTAATTAATTTTATAATAGAATATAACATTTAATGTATTTATTTAGTGTAGCTTTTTTTTATTAATGACTCGCAATTGTGTTTAGCTCCATATGGTTGACTTATCACATAGTGCATTGCAAGAGCATATTACAGTATCTATAGGCACCATATCCATTCATCTTTATTGATCCTGGCTAAGCCTGCGGGCAGTATTTTTATATTAGTTTAGCATAGAAATTGGAAGCTGAAAGCAAGTAATCACACTTGTCATATTACAGTGACGTGTGAGCCAGCCAACAATGTAACGTCTTTGCTCTTGGATTTGATTGTTAATGGCAGTTCCTTTGCAGGAATTTGGGCTGCAAATAAGGATCAGATAATGTTCCCAAGCAATGCTGTGTTGCGAAACGCGTCAAGTAAAATGTGTGTGGACTGTATTGATGCTGTAAAACGACATTAAAAAAGGATGTATTTAACTGAATACTTCTATTGTTTCTGCTGTTTCCATAATGGAAAAAGCATTTAAGATGAAGTAGAATTTGAGAAAAGTCTGAGGTTTTAGCTGTAATGCTATGCCCCACTTTCTTTTCTTTCTTTCTTATTGTTATCTGTAAAGCTTGTACAATGCATAATTCTATATTCTTATCTAAGCTGGCAATCATTTGGTGCTCCTGTTCTATAAATCTGTAATAGTCCTAAATGTGTGGCTAATGAAATGGCTGCTTTCTAACTTTGTGCTGCAGTCAGGGAAATGCTGCAGATTATATGTAACATTATAGTACTGTACACATTTTGTTAAAGCTTTCAGAGCAATAGACAGTCTGCTGTTTGGAACACAGCAACAGATCTGTTTGTGATACTTTGTTGCCAAAGGGCAGAGCTCCAAAAGGGGTGTGTCAGAGTCTGTTTCAAAAGAGCAAGTGGATATGACTTTTTAAATGGTTTAAAAGCAAAGGATTAAAGAAAACCATAAAAAAATGGCATTAGGAGTTTAAAAAAATGCTGACAGTATTATCTGCAGAACTGATTTTAAAAACCATATAGGATTTTTCCCATTTTGCTGCTTTAAAGGCCCTTTGTAAAATACACTCTACAAGGAATGGGTGAATATTACCTGCACTATCTCACAGATAGAACAACTAATGCACACAAAAGAATTCAGAGTTTCACAGGTATGATTTCCCCCAGTCCTGATAGGACCGCTGTCTTTAGATATAACTACATACAAAGTGGCCAATCAACAGCTGCTTCACTTTGAGCTGTAGATTTCAGAATGGGATGTTTGGCCGCGACCATTTTGCTGCCAGCGCTCCGCTGCAACGCAAGTCGCTACAGACACTACTCACCACAAGGCCATCTCGCCGTCACCATGACGCCGCTGGGAGACACCGCTGCCATCTTTAAATCCGACGCCATCTTCAAATGTCCTACGGAGCACACACACACCTGCATGCGTGCGCCCGCCTCACAGACGCCAAGGACACGTTTTTACATTACTCGAGCGCCACCGCCATTTACATTTTTACAACTCCCGCTGCTAAGTGGTGCGCATATAGCAGTATTGTATTGTATGTCTTTATTTATATAGCGCCATTAATGTACATAGCGCTTCACAGCAGTAATACACGTGGTAATCATATAAATAACAGATAATATAAACAGAGCATGGGAATAAGTGCTTTAGACATAAAAGTAACATTAAGGAAGAGGAGTCCCTGCCCCGAGGAGCTTACGGTCTAATTGGTAGGTAGGGAGAATGCACAGAGACAGTAGGAGGGGTAATTTAAAACAGAAATGGTGGCGATGCTCAAGTAATGTAAAAATGTGTTCTGGCGTCAGAGTGGCGAGCACTTGCGCAGAAGGGGCGCACGCTCTCCTGAGGACATTTAAAGATGGCGGCGACAGGGCAATTACATTTTTTCTCAGAAAATGGCAGTTCTTGACCTTGACTTAGCTGCCTACTTTTGTATTTGTATTTTTAATGTATTTTTTAATTGGAACATTTCAATACAACATTATCATTACAAGTTTGCCAGATTTTCCATGACACATTTCCCAGTCACAGAATGCACACTCTCTGTGCTTATTATTTACCCGGAACACTTTTCCGAATGTGACTTTCACGATCCAGTTTATCTATCTTCCGCACAAGGGCTTTTAACTTTATTCTTTCACAGGTACGATCTCCGCCCAGTTCTTATAGGATCACTGTCTTTCTTTTTGTTGTTGACGACATCAGAGTTTTATTGTCCCATTTAAAAATAAAAAACATTAACTTTAATTACCATAACACTCCATCTCAGTGGTTTTAACCATTCTTTCCAGCTGCTATTAAGCGGTCTGTCTAATTTCCCCCACCCACCTCCCCTGTAACGGCAATGTCCGTCCTTCTCCCTTTTCCTTACTGATTAAGGTTGGGTATTCGCGTTCTCGGTTTCATTCTCCTTAGAGCACGCTATTTATTTTGCATGAGTAGCTGTCTGGTTAAACCCCATGTTGTGTCTGCAAATTATCTTTCTATGTCCACCTTGGCTTTTTTTCGATAGGGAGTTAATGAGGCGTACCCATTTCTGGAAAAGATGTTTGGTCTTGCGCTCCCTTTGGAAGCTGGTCTCTATCTTACCCATGCTCATCAGATGGAATAAATATGATTTCACTAGGTCTAATGTTGAAGGTGATGGTGATATCCACTGCAGCATAATTGCTTTTCTGGCTGCTAGCAGCACCATTTCAGAGGCCTTTACTGCTTCGGTTGTGTTACCTTCCTCATCTAACTATGATTCTATGTTGGCAAATAACACCACCATTGGGCTCTTATGTTTTGTTTATTTATTTATTTATAAAATGTGTTACCAGGAAGTAATACATTGAGAGTTATTTCTCGTTTTCAAGTATGTCCTGGGCACAGAGTTAAGACAAATAATACATGGTTACAAATACAGTTACATAAATGAGCAAGGTATACATTATATACAAGACATTGCATGCACAGTTAAAGATAATATATATTATGGGCGTATGAAACAGTTACAGACCAGATTAAAATGTGTGACAGCCTTAGATTATGTTTTGTGACTTTGAGTGTTTTTTCCACATAGTCCATAACCTCATCCCACATTTTTATGATAAGGTTGCGTGACCCCAAGCAATGTTTGAGGTGTGCCTTTGCTGTTTGGCACTTGGGGCATTGACCATTAGCCCCATTAATGGATGAGGGTTCTTGTTGAATGCAACATATGCCCCGTGGGTTATTTTAAATTGTACAGTACAGGCATACCCCGCTTTAAGTACACTCACTTTAAGTACACTCGCGAGTAAGTACATATCGCCCAATAGGCAAACGCCAGCTCACGCATGCGCCTGTCAGCACGTCCTGAACAGCAACACCGGCTCCCTACCTGTACCGAAGCTGTGCGCAAGCTGGGAGACTATAGAGCCTGTTACAAATGCGTTATTTACATCAGTTATGCATGTATATGATGATTGCAGTACAGTACATGCATCAATAAGTGGGGAAAAGGTAGTGCTTCACTTTAAGTACATTTTCGCTTTACATACATGCTCTGGTCCCATTGCGTATGTTAATGCGGGGTATGCCTGTACTTCTCTCCATGTCTCTGATGGCGTTAGTTTATAAATCCTTAGTAGACCAACTAGGAGTTCATTTATATCTTGTATTTCTGGAAAGTCCTTTTGCCAGGATATTAGTATATTTTGTAGTAACTTCCTGTGATCATCTCCCCTCACTAGACTGTACAGTTCCGATATATTGTATCTGTGTTCTCTTGCATGGACAAAATAGTAATCAAATCTGTTATTTTGTATTATGCATTTCTTATAGTTCTGCATCCCCCCTCCCCCCCCCATAATCTAGTGCTTGAATATATGAAAACAAATGAGTTTGTGGTATGTCTTTTTTCCTGCGTAGTTCCTGGAAGAGAATCAATTTATCCACACAATCTATCCTCTTTGTTTCCCAGACTTTAAAAGATGTTTGCTCCTTTCCTGGAATACATTTGGAGTTTAGCTGCCTATTTCTGATAATGGAAAGCAGACAGGGTTCGTTACACCGTCTGCCCAATGTGAGACCTGAGTGTCCCTTTATCTTACAAAAGATTCTTATTTCATGGAGGATCTCTCTTTATTTTCTAGCTCTGATAAACCCAAACCATTACTGCGTAAAAATATGTCCAAAGGGCACAGTTTGTTCTATTTCAGTTCCCTGAAAGCAGCGAAGACTCAGAGGAGACAGATGCTTCATTGAATGTTTCAATTTCGAAAATGTTCTCATTACACTTACCAAGTTGGATAAAATCTGTATGGGACAGGAAAGTGAATCAGAGACTAGAATGATTTCAGGAGTTCTATGGCTGAAACAATTGGGACTATATAATTTCAAATATCCTAGTGTCAGACTCACCCACATGCACAAACACTGGATTTGGAGAATTAAACATAAAAACATCTGCATTATCCTATCTGCTGTAAACCTCAGATCCTATATGGCTTTCTTTCATATTTAGGACAGCCCTATGTCTGTCCCAATATTTTTTTATTATCTTACTGTATTAGATAATATTACGTCGGTTTGGCAGCTATATCAACAAAGCCATCACCTTTTCCATGACCACGTTCCTCCTCACATTTCCCGTGAGCCTGCGTCACTCCTACTTCGGAGCATGACTTCTTAGAAGACTATTCAGACATTTGTCTTTAAGATACACGCATGTCAAAAGGCTCATCAAAACACGTAAGGTGTCACGCTGCGCTCACCACAAACAGGACGGAAGACCGCGGGGCTGAGGTGGGGATTGATAGGCACCGACCCACAACCACGCAGTCCTGTCCGGAATGCGTAGTCCTAGTCGTACCGCGTCGTAGGGTTGGAGAGGTCAGGGTAGTCAGGGTACTTGCCGTGTTCCAGGGTTGGAGAGTCCGGGTAGGTAGAGTTTCGTAGCCAAGGTCCTGGGTAATAGAAGGTAGAGTAGTCGAGTAACGAAGCCGGGGTCAAAGTGCTGGAGAGTGTAGAAATCCAAGTAACAGGCAGGGTCAAACAGGTCAGACAAAGTTCAAGACAAAACTAGACAGCAGCGGTGAGCACAATGCATAAACAGGAGTTTATGCTCAGCAATCAAGGACAGGCAGAAGCAGGTATATATGTGGGAAGGGTCCAATTACCTTGCAGGGGTGTGTACTGATCCACCAATGGTGTCAGAGAGACACTGATCAAAAACAGCTTGCAATTAGGCTTTCCTGATGCTAGGTCTGGTTGCCGGGCAACCCGCGCGCGTGCGCGATGCGCGTCGCGACGTGATGACGTCATGCGGTTTACTCAGCAAGTCTCCGCCTGTGGGAGGCTCCAGCAGCTCCCTCACGTTCTCCTGCTTCCTGGTTGCCGAGCAACCCGTGCGCGTGCGCGATGCGTCTCGCGGAGCTCCGCCATCACGCCGCTGCGCCTGCACTACCCTGGCAGTGCGTGGGCGCATGACTCTGCCCCGTGGTGCTTCCCTGAGTCGCTCTCCACGCGGATCAGAGGCAAGTGTGACAGTATCCCCCCCTTGAGGGGAGACCTCCGGGCGAACCAGAGATGGTCTCTCAGGATGCCTACGGTGGAAGGCAGAGATGAGGCGGTTGGCATGTACCTGATGATGAGGAATCCACTCTCTCTCCTCTGGGCCATAGCCTCTCCAGTGTACAAGATATTGTAATCCTCCTCTGGATATTCTGGAGTTGAGAATGGTCTGAACCTCGTATTCTTGTTGGCCCTCTACCAGTATGGTTTGCGGAGGTTTAGATTGTCCTTTGGAGGATGAGTCTTGATGATAAGGTTTGAGAAGGGATGAGTGAAATACAGAAGGAATCCTCATATTTTTTGGCAGTTCAAGCCGATAGGCTACTGGGTTGATCCTTTTGGTGATGCGGAATGGGCCGATAAAACGTGGTGCCAGTTTGGGTGAAGCTACCTTTAGCCGAATGTTTTTGGTAGATAACCAAACCCTTTGTCCTACAGAGTACCCTGGGACCTCTCTTCGGTGACGATCCGCTTGTCTCTTGTGTAATATACCAGCGTGCTGTAGATTCCGATGGATCTTCTGCCATAGGTCTTGTAAGTGGCGAATCCTGTCCTCTGCGGCCGGGACTCCAGACTTGGAGATGAGGGAAGGAAGTGCCGACGGATGGAAGCCATAGTTGACCATAAATGGTGACTGTCGGGATGATTCGTTCTGTAGATTATTGTGGGAGAATTCTGCCCATGGAAGAAGTTCCGCCCAGTCGTCCTGAGTGTCAGCGATAAAGCACCTCAAAAACTGTTCCAGAGACTGATTGGTGCGTTCCGTCTGTCCATTGGTCTGGGGGTGATATCCTGATGAAAAGTGTAGGGTAACGTCCAGATTTTTACAAAACGCCCTCCAGAACCGGGAGATGAACTGGGATCCTCTATCGGACACTATGACCTGAGGGGACCCATGTAACCTGAAGATCTCCCTGATGAAAACTTCGGATAACATTGGTGCAGTGGGTAAACCCTTCATAGGGATGAAGTGTGCCTGTTTGGAAAATCTATCCACCACCACAAGTATTGTGTCCATGCCTCTAGATTTGGGCAACTCAACGATGAAGTCCATCGATATATGTGTCCATGGACGTACTGGTATGGGTAGTGGTTGAAGGAGACCTGCTGGTCTGTTGTGTGGTGTCTTGCTTCGAGCACAAGTAGCGCACGTGGCTACGAAGGCTTGTATGTCTCTCCGCATGTAGGGCCACCAGAATGTGCGTTCGATGAACTCAGTAGTTCTTTTGGTGCCAGGATGGCCTGCAGTCTTGGATGAATGTCCCCACTCCATGACTCTCCTCTGGAATTTACGGGGAGTGAACAACCGGTCCTCCGGAACGTTGAGTCCTGCCGGGATGTTGTTCTGAGCCTTAGTAATGTCCGTTAAGGCACTAAAAGTATTTGCAGCCAAAATACAAGTGGAAGGGAGAATGGTCTCCTGTTGATCCACCTTGTTATCCTCTACCAGGAACTGTCGTGACAAGGCGTCGGCTTTAATGTTTTTAGAACCAGGGATGTAGGAAATGAGGAAGTTAAAGCGAGTAAAGAATAAGGACCATCTTGCCTGGCGAGATCCTAGTCGCCGTGCTCCCTCAATGTACAGAAGATTCTTATGGTCCGTAAGTATAGTGACTGGCGACTCTGTGCCTTCCAGTAAGTGCCTCCACTCTTCCAAAGCCAGCTTGATAGCGAGGAGCTCCCGGTTACCTACATCGTAATTCCTTTGGGCGGAGGAAAACTTCTTTGAAAAATATGCACAAGGATGAAGTGGAGCTTGAGGATTCTTTCTCTGTGAAAGTATAGCACCTGCTCCTACATCGGAGGCGTCGACCTCCAAAAAAAAAGGTAATGAAGGATCTGGATGGGTTAAGATGGGTGCTGAGGCGAATGCCGTCTTTATTCTCTCGAAAGCCTGGAGGGCCTTCTCAGTCCACTTAGTAGGATCAGCTCCCTTCTGTGTGAGTGCCGTGATGGGTGCTACTACCGATGAGAATCCCTGAATGAACCTCCGGTAGTAGTTAGCAAAACCGAGGAACCTTTGGATGGCCTTGAGGGAGAGGGGACAGGGCCATTCGAGTACCGCCTTGACCTTGGTAGGATCCATAGCAAGGCCGGTATCCGATATGATGTAGCCGAGAAAAGAGGTGGATGTTTGATGGAAATGGCATTTCTCGAGCTTGGCATACAAATGGTTCTCTCTTAAACGCTGCAGGACTTGTTTGACATGCATTATATGTTCCGGCATGGATCTGGAAAAAATTAATATATCGTCCAGGTATACTATAACATGGTGGTCCAGAAGGTCTCTGAAAATGTCGTTGACAAAGTCTTGGAAGACCGCAGGAGCATTACACAATCCAAATGGCATGACCAGGTACTCGTAATGCCCGTCGCGAGTATTGAATGCTGTCTTCCATTCATCTCCTTCTCTGATTCTAACCAGATTATAGGCTCCTCTGAGGTCCAGTTTGGTGAAGATCCTGGCTCCCTGGAGTTTGTCGAACAATTCGGCTATCAACGGAAGGGGGTAGCGGTTTTTTATGGTGAGTTTGTTGAGGCCCCGGTAATCAATGCAGGGTCTGAGGGTTCCGTCCTTTTTTTTGACGAAAAAAAATCCTGCCCCCGCAGGTGATGAAGATTTCTTAATGAACCCCCTCTGGAGATTCTCCTGAATATATGTTCTCATGGCCTGGGTCTCAGGAATCGATAGTGGGTATGACCCTCCTCTGGGAGGTATGGCCCCGGGTAGAAGATCGATAGGGCAGTCGTACGTCCGATGTGGCGGAAGTACCTCTGCTTGACGTTTGTCAAAGACATCGCGGAAATCTTCGTATATCCCCGGCAGCTGTACCCTGTCAGGATCCGTGACCTCCATTCCTGCCACTGCCTTTGGAGCAGACATGCAATGTTCCAAGCAAAAAGAACTCCAACGAAGTGGCGTGGCCTCTGTCCAGTCAATGACAGGATTGTGGATCCGGAGCCACGGAAGTCCCAGAATGATGTTCGAGAAGGGGGTGTGAATGACATCAAAGGTTATAGTCTCGGAGTGAAAGTCGCTAGTCATGATGTTAAGGGGTATGGTTTGTAAGGAAATGATCGCGGGCTGCAATGGTCGTCCATCAATGGCTTCAAGACCTACCGGTCGATCTTTGGGTACCAACGGTATTTTATTCTTGAAGGCGAACTTTTGGTCCACGAAGTTTCCTCCTGACCCCGAATCCAGAAAGGCCCGTGTCTGTACTGTGATGGTCTCACCGGATATGGAGATAGGTAGATAAAACCTCGTAGAGGGTTGAGGAGGGGGAAAAGTTGCAGTACCCAGCGTGATCCTCCTTATACTCACTGGGCTTTGGCGTTTCCCGGCTTCAGCGGACAGTTGAATACCAGGTGGCCGTTATTGCCACAGTAAAGGCATAGTCCCGCTCGTCTTCTCCGTTGCTTCTCGATAGGCGAAAGGCTAGTTCCTCCCAGCTGCATGGGTTCATCTAGGACGGGAGTTGTGGAGAGTAGAGAACCTATGGTGGAAAAGGAAGATGATTGTATACCTCGGGGGTGTTTGTTTCTCTCCATCCTTCTCTCTTGGAGGCGCTGATCCATCCGGATGCACAGGTCTATCAGGTCCTCCAGTCCAGCGGGACGATCCAGAGCTGCTAATTCATCCTTCAACCGTTCGGACAGACCCTGCCAGAAGACTGCAGATAGAGCCACATCGTTCCAGCCGGTCTCAGCTGCCACCGTCCGGAAGTCCAGAGCATAACGAGCCACAGTCCGGTCTCCCTGAGAAATATTAAGCAGAGAAGATGCAGCCGTAACCTTCCGTCCTGGAGTGTCAAACACCCTTCTGAATTCGGTGATGAAGAGAGTGAGGTCAGAGATCAAATCTGGGCGTTGCTCCCAGATAGGGGATGCCCATGCCAGAGCGGCGTCAGTCAGCAAGGAGATTATGTATGCGACCTTTATTCGTGAAGAAGGAAAGTGAGAGGGCATCAGCTCAAACTGTATGAAGCACTGGTTCAGAAACCCCCGACAACCGCTGGGATCCCCTGTATACCGGTTGGGCGCAGGTAGTCGTGGTTCGGAGGTAGGTGTGATAAGTGCAGGAGTGGCTGCGAGTGGGACGGGGTTGGTGGTAGATACAGTTAAACGTCTAACTTGTTCAGTCAGGGTATCCACGTCTTGTTTAAGTTGGGAAACTAGTTGTTCTTTGTGTGTAAATGAACCGGTAAGTTGCCGGAAGCATTCCTCATGGGTGTCTAAGCGTCGGGCCACCTCAGCGGCGTCCATGTTTGTTGGGCTGAGCATATTGTCACGCTGCGCTCACCACAAACAGGACGGAAGACCGCGGGGCTGAGGTGGGGATTGATAGGCACCGACCCACAACCACGCAGTCCTGTCCGGAATGCGTAGTCCTAGTCGTACCGCGTCGTAGGGTTGGAGAGGTCAGGGTAGTCAGGGTACTTGCCGTGTTCCAGGGTTGGAGAGTCCGGGTAGGTAGAGTTTCGTAGCCAAGGTCCTGGGTAATAGAAGGTAGAGTAGTCGAGTAACGAAGCCGGGGTCAAAGTGCTGGAGAGTGTAGAAATCCAAGTAACAGGCAGGGTCAAACAGGTCAGACAAAGTTCAAGACAAAACTAGACAGCAGCGGTGAGCACAATGCATAAACAGGAGTTTATGCTCAGCAATCAAGGACAGGCAGAAGCAGGTATATATGTGGGAAGGGTCCAATTACCTTGCAGGGGTGTGTACTGATCCACCAATGGTGTCAGAGAGACACTGATCAAAAACAGCTTGCAATTAGGCTTTCCTGATGCTAGGTCTGGTTGCCGGGCAACCCGCGCGCGTGCGCGATGCGCGTCGCGACGTGATGACGTCATGCGGTTTACTCAGCAAGTCTCCGCCTGTGGGAGGCTCCAGCAGCTCCCTCACGTTCTCCTGCTTCCTGGTTGCCGAGCAACCCGTGCGCGTGCGCGATGCGTCTCGCGGAGCTCCGCCATCACGCCGCTGCGCCTGCACTACCCTGGCAGTGCGTGGGCGCATGACTCTGCCCCGTGGTGCTTCCCTGAGTCGGTCTCCACGCGGATCAGAGGCAAGTGTGACATAAGGAAATTTGTTTCGCACGTTTAGGTTTGCCAAATGGAAGATAGCCTGTTACACCGTGTTGTAATTGTGCAAACATGAGTGAGGGCTTCAGTGGTAGGTGATACCTTTTTTTTTTTATTTCTTTACATAACCTAACAAACTACATTTTACAGGCAAGTTTTCGAGAGCAAAGCTCTAATCTTTAGGTCAAGCCGTACATCCGACAGGCAAAGCTAAGAAAAACAGCAGTTATTTTCCAATGTAAATAGTGATCTGTTCTATCACGCCACTTCCATATTTAATCCTAGCAACACTGGTGTGTCAGAAAAGGTTGGACACTGTTCCGACATGGGGACTTTCAGCCATGAATGGTGTTCAACTCTACATACACCAAGGAATAGTCAATTTAGAGTTTATTAAAGAGTCTTCTCCTTTGTTCAAACCTCAGAATTCTGGTTACATTCATGGTTAGATTCCTTCTTTCAACTTACTGTACAGTTGGCTGTAGAATTTGTAGCTTTTTATTTCAATGTTGGGCATGGTTTTGTTTCCAATTGAAGTAATCACATACCCATTTTGACGTTTCATGGTGCCAGCATCTCTTTTAAGACAAATTATCCCGTTACCATTGTATAAGGGACCCAACCTTGTTCTATCCTAAATTACCTGGAAAAAGGGAGGAACACAGGTAATATGCACAGTATTGTTTTCCAGGTGGTAAAATTAGCCTGCTGGAAACTTTAGCCAAGGGAAATACACACCCACTGACCCAGTCATTTGAACTATTGAAAAGACGGGGTGCTCCCTCTACAAATATCAGGTAACATCTGCTGCAGGCATTGCCACTTGATCAAGCGTACTGTACCCGCAGGATTATTCTAATTTATTCTTAATTCCAATTTTCAGAGCACACATTTGAACTTTCATCAGAAAAATACGTGTGGAACAAGATGCTGAAGTATTTAACTAATTATATGAAATCAAGTCTGATATTTTGATGAGAAAGTGGATGCAAGTGATTGATTGGAAAACTGGATATAGCAATGTATGCAAAGAAACATGTGCTCGTGTATAAAAACAGGAAGTTACATTTCCTCCCCCTGAGAAACATGAAGTATGAATTCCCAAACTCACAGACCATTGCCAGCTCCACTGGGTGACTGGCGTAATCTTGTGTACTTGCTTCAGTAGCAAATTGCAACACAACAGCTGCTACTCTCCTGGGTCCTGATCATATATTTATATTTGACATACAAGCAGTTTCGGGCAAGCCAATCGGTAACTATGACCTCTGAAGTCATTGGTCCTGATTGGTTTGGAGTTAGCCCAGTCGCCATCTTGGAATAGGGAACATCCCCCCTTGTTTAATAATTACAGTTGACCACAGTCCGAGAAATGGGGTCATTTTAGCTACACTTAAAGACCCTTATTTCTTAATACTCTGTCCCCTTCAAAAAAAAGTGTGGGGTTAACAGAGGGGATTGATGGTTTAAATTGTCTTCATGGAGATTACAACGGGATACATGAGCAAAGTTATTCTTTGCACTTGGGAGAGAAACCGGATTAGTTTTGCCAAAGACGTATTCTTCCATTCCAGCCCATTCGCCCATAACATATATTTTCTTTAACTGTGCATGCAATGTCTTGTATATAATGTATACCCTGTTCATTTATGTAACTCTATTTGTAACCATGTATTATTTGTCCTAACTCTGTGCCCAGGACATACTTGAAAACGAGAGGTAACTCTCAATGTATTACGTCCTGGTAACACATTTTATAAATAAATAAATTGTCCAGTTTCTCTCCAGATTCTACCCCAGATTGGCCAGCAGTGATGAAATTAAATGTCTTTCTCTAGTTGATCATGTTTGTCCTCAGTATCTCTCTGAGGTCTCTTCACAAGTCCTCCAGCGTATGCAGGTGAGCACGTGGAGGGTGTCCCTCTTCTGCTATGGGTTAACTTCCAATGGAAAATAATGTGACCTCCAACACTGCCTGCGAGACAAGAGATCAATGGGAACAATGCACAATAAAGCAAAGGATCTCGAAGGAGGGCAATGAACCAGGAGGGGAGAGGGTACGAGAAGAGTGGCAATGAGACATACACGATAACCTTGACATTTATGACCTCATACACACAAACACATGGCACCCAGTAACACTACTGGTAAACTGTTTAACCCGCTGAGTAGCCCTACTGGACTCAATCGATTGACTGTCAAATAAGTAGTAATATTCAGGCAATCACAGCTAATATCGTTGCCTAGCACAGCTACACCAAAGCAGTAAGGAAGCATGAATTTTCATAGCAACCAGCTTATTCTACCCTAGGAAATCAATATCTTACCCATCTGTTGGCACAGTGATTACAATAACAACAAAGGCATTGGCTCCATCATTAGTTTCCCATTAGATTCTGAATGTGGAAACTCTGAGACCTAAGAAAATACCTCTTAAACTAGATTTTATTCAGATACTGCAACAAGTCCAACACAAAGGAAACAGCTGCTATGGAAACCTTGCTAACAGGGTTATTTCCAGAATGTAAAGAAACACATACGCTGATTCCACATTTCATAAACAGCTCTCTAAAGCAGATACAAACAGGTGTTATTGTGTCCAAACACCTATTTAATATAGCAGCAAACAGGCAAGCCCTATGGACCACTGTGCACAATGTCATTTTCTTGTTCATGGATAACATACAGAATCCTTGTCGAGATTGCTTTCAAATTCACACTCAACCTAAAGTCGGGGTTGTTTGTTAACACTTCACTTTTTCGTACACATTTTTACATGGGCTGATTAGACAAAGCACAGACCATGGCTGATATAGTCATGATAGGTTTGTCCACATCAGTAACAAGAATGGTTGATTGTTAATGTGCAGATTCCCGAGAGTCTCCCTCGTGCCCAGCCCACAGGGAATGTTACAAGCTGACGCGCTTGTAGAGTTTTGCATTTCCACTTTAAACGGGTTAATGTAACTATATGCAAAGGACTTTAGTCTGCAATGGGCCTTCAATGCATTATAACTCTTCAGCAAAAGCATCCTATCAATGTCTTGCCATCCCATTTGGCATTGGTGTGGTGGATTTATTTGCATGATTCAATAAGGGTTGGACACCATGAGGCTTATTTATCAATGTCTCCCGGCTGCAAAACTGGAGCAGAAAACGACACAACATTTACTAACAAAAACCTGTTACATTTAACCAATGGGATGTTCTCGGTTGATACATCTGGTGCAGTGTTTTTGCACCCGTTTTGCCCTGGTTATGCAGCCAGGAGACTTTAGTAAATGACCTCCCCAAGTGACCTTAGTTTGATATAGTCCCCAGCTCACAGTACTGTAGGCATCTGGATTGCTGAACAGTTGATGTCTCATCTGCACAGGTGAGTATCTTCATGTCTAGATGTCTCTCTGGGACAAAGACTTCTCTCTACATTGTTCCATTTATATTTGTAGCAGTTATCCTTGTATTGATCTTGTACATTTGCTTTGTACAGTGCTGAGTCCAGTATCAATGCACTAATATATATATATATATATATATATATATATATATATATATATATATATATATATATATATATATATATATGTATCCAGCATTTTCCCTAAAGCCTGGTGTTTCTGATGTCCCTCCGCACTGTCACGTTGATATCACTGGCTGGACACTGACCACACGCACTGATCTCTGCACCTCTAGCTCAGCTGGACACGTTTCACAGATCCTGCTCTGTTTCATCAGGAGGATTTGTTACTATAGGATATACATAATGAAGTTATTATATAATAGGAATAAACAATAATAATAATAAAATACTTTGTGGTCACTGCTATTTCGACAGAAACAAATCACCCAAAGGTAACCTATCTCTCCAGGAGTCTTTCTTCAACTGAAGCAACTGGGGACATTTCCGTTAAAAAATACCTGAAATGTCACATTTTGACTGAGCCCATAAATCACAAGAGAGTAGAGTTGCGTTCACAAATCTCTGAGGGGTGAGGCTAATCTCTCTGTGACAATGTCTTACATTAATACATTATTCAATAACCCCCCGGCACTGCCAAAAGCCGCAGTTACTATGTGACAGATTGCCAACAAACGCTTCCGTCTTTCATTAAACTGCTCGGCGCCTCCACACTTTTTAATTACGCGGCTTGCAATTTGCATGACACGCATAATTAAGTTGTGAATTTGATTACAGTGACATTCCACAGACTTTATTACAATTACCTTGCCGCCTAATTTCTTGGAGCCCTCCATTCCGTGCTCACAGAATTTGAGGCGTGACTGCCTTGCTCGCCCTCGCGCCTGCAACAAATGGAGCGTTTGTCATTAAGAATTGGGCTGGCACCCTGCTTAATGCGCAGTGTGCACGACCGTGTGCGTGGAGTCTCCATGAGCAGCTGCTATTTGTTTTATCTGTTCCCTCTCTCTAGAACAGACGGGGGTCTCCTTGCCGGAATGGGACAAAGGGACGCCGCAGGTGTTTAGCCGCAACCGCTTAGCCACCGAGGGACAGCATTAGGGTGAGGGCTTTATAGGGGAAGGGGACTGGAGTAAGGCTTTTATGGTAAGGTGTTTTTTTGGCTGAGGCCTAAAGTTAGGGGCTTACCCCGGGGGGCAAAACGTCCGGCGCTGAGATGTCAGGCTCAGTTTCCGGCGCACACCAGTGGAAGAGAGAGATATGCCCGGTGTGAGATGAGGCCGCAGCTGGAGAGGGCCAGGGCTGGACAACAGCAACCAGAGGCCTGGCTTCCTGGCAGCTGGATGCATAAGTTGGGCCCAACTTCAAGCATCTGCCGTCTGGGCCCCCAGAGGCCACCGGGCCTGGGACTCAAGGCCCCGGCTCTCCCCCCCCCCCTCTTGGTGGCCTCGAGAAAAAGTACTTCATACATAAAAGTAACATTAGGAAAAGGAGTCCCTGTCTGAAGAGCTAACAATCTAAGAGGTAAGTAGGGAGAACTGAGAGACGGTAGGAGGGTGTTATGGTAAGTCCGTCTGCAAGGGGCCATGGTAAATATTTTTGAGATGTACATTTCAGCCCTAGTTTCTCGCTATACACCTGCCCGATTATTGTGTTCTGCTCTAGGATGTCTTCTGTCTGCCCCCTCTGTATCTAAAGCCCTCTCCCGGCTAAAACCTCCATCACTCACTGTCCCACACCTCTGGAATGCCCTTCCCCTCAAAATCCGACCGGCACCCTCTCTCTCCACCTTCCCTAAAACACACCTCCTTAACGAAGCGTATGGGTAACTTTGCTGGCTGATACTATACATCTCAGATGCACTGACATTAACCCCTTGCAGACGCACATTCCTACTGTCTCTGTATTATTCTCCCCACTTACCACTTAGATTGTAAGCTCTTTGGAGCAGGGACTCTTTTTCCTTTTGTTTTGTGTCTGAAGCGCTTATTCCCATTATGTGTTCTATTATTATGTCACATGTATTACTGCTGTACAGTGCTGTGTACCTGGATGGCTCTATATAAAGATATACATACATATGTACGCATAGCTCTCCCTCATCCCTCCTCTCTCTCAACATCTGTCTCTTTTCCCTCCTATCCACCGACAACCCATTCAGATCCCTCTTCTCCCTCCTACCTACCCCGCTCCTCTCCCCCTTCTATTTCTTTGTTTGTCACTGGACTGGAATGTTATTTTCAGACTACTAAGAATCAAGGAGATTAATCTCTGTGTAACAAGATTGTGCGCTGTGCTGACTTTGCCAGGGTTATCACAATGAAACCCTATGATTGGATTGGGGGAGAACGACTTGCTGAAATGTTAAATGAGCGATGACATTTTCTTATAGGGACTTTACACAAGGGGTCACTGATAAAAAGCTACACAATGTCAGTGCTGGGAGGATTTAGGGCCATTTTTTTACTAAGCAGCCTTCTGTCATATGACACGCCAGGAGGTGGCGGCGGGCAGAAGACTGCTTAGCAAAGATGGGCCTTGTGCTACAGTTGCAAAGTGACAGTGAAGGGGACACAGTGAGAACACGGTGAAGGGGACACAGTGGGAACATGGTGAGAACACGGCGAGAACACGGTGAAGGGAACACAGTGAGAACACGGCGAAGGGGACACAGTGAGAACACGGTGAAGGGGACACAGTGGGAACATGGTGAGAACACGGTGAAGTGAACACGGTGAGAACACGGCAAAGGGGACACAGTGAGAACACGGTGAAGGGGACACAGTGAGAACACATGAAGGGGACACAGTGAGAACACATGAAGGGGACACAGTGAGAACACGGTGAAGGGGACACAGTGAGAACATGGTGAAGGGGACACAGTGAGAACACGGTGAAGGGGACACAGTGAGAACACGGTGAAGGGGACACAGTGAGAACACGGTGAAGGGGACACAGGGAGAACACGGTGAAGGGGACACAGGGAGAACACGGTGAAGGGGACACAGTGAGAACACATGAAGGGGACACAGTGAGAACACGGTGAAGGGGACACAGGGAGAACACGGTGAAGGGGACACAGTGAGAATACGGTGAAGGGGACACAGTGAGAACACGGTGAAGGGGACGCAGTGAGAACACGGATCCCCATATGGGATATTGTTAAGCCATTGTGGGTTATGGCTACTGGTTGCTAATAAAAAGTAATTACAATGGACTTCTTTGAGAAAGGTTTGGGTCAATATGTCATTTTTTTCAATTCTAATTTCTATATCTAGGAATTCAATTTGATTTGAGGAGGAGAGGAGGAGAGAGAATGAAAGAACGAGAGAGAGAGAGAGAGAGAGGTGTGTATATATATATATATATATATATATATATATATATATACAGCATAACCCCGTTATAGCGCGGTCCTCTGGGGCTACCCGCGGCCACCGCGTTTTAAATGGGGTCTTGGATTTTTTTTTTTGTGGTGGTACTGTGTCGGCCGGTGGGGCAGCGGCACCAGCACACAGCACTTACCCGGCATCTGGCAGCTCTTCTCCCTGTCTCTGCTTCCTGCTTCTGCTTCCGTCTTGCGAGAGCAAGCTCCCTTAAAGAGACAGTGTGTCTGTGTGTGTGTGTATTTGACTGTGTGAGACTGTGTGTGTGTGTCAGTGTGTCAGTGTGTGTGTGTGCAGTGTGCTGCGAGTGTGTGCAGTGTGCTGTGAGTGTGTGCAGTGTGCTGTGAGTGTGTGCAGTGTGCTGTGAATGTATGCAGTGTGCTGTGAGTGTGTGCAGTGTGCTGTGAGTGTGTGCTTTGTGCTGTGAGTGTGTGCAGTGTGCTGTGAATGTATGCAGTGTGCAGTGAGTGTGTGCAGTGTGTGTGCAAAAAAAAAAATTAAACTTTTTTAAAATTCGGGGTCCACGCTCAAACCGCGTTATAAGCAGATCCGCGTTATAATGGAGTTGAGCTGTATATATAATCAAAAAATAAATAGACGATACCATTCTGTGGCTAACGAAATGCTTTTATTTGTGCGAGCTTTCGAGATACACTGATCTCTTCTTCCGGCGATGTTACAATGAATGAAGCAAGCAAAAGCTATACTATAAACAGTGTCTCTTGGAATGTTATCTGTGCTTGTCAACAATAATGTGAATAATGGAGTAAGTGCTTGTCCTTGCCAGATGGGCTGGGGCGGGCGTCGCCTGGGGGTAGGAGTGAATGGGCGGGGTCAAGCGAACGTGACACCCGGGAACCCACTCGCAACAACGGCCGGCTCTTTGGGGCTCGGCCGGGTACGGGGGCAGCAGGCCAAGGCCTGGCTAACCCCCTGACCCCACTCTGGCATGGACTAGCGTCATTCCAAGAGACACTGTTTTTAAGTATACCTTTTGCTTGCTTCTTTCCTTGTTACATCGCCGGAAGAAGAGATCAGTGTATCTCGAAAGCTCACACAAATAAAAGCATTTCGTTAGCCACAGAACGGTATCGTCTATTTATTTTTTGATTATTGAAGCTCGGCTAACACGGTACTGATACCTCTACATGTGTGTGTGTATATATATATATATATATATATATATATATATATATATGTATGTTACCACCTTTGTTCATTGCCCTATAAAAACAGCCCTAGCTTGTCTGGGTTATGTTACTCATAAGGTGACTCCAGCAGTCCACTGCAGTAGGTGAGTGACAAGATGAGAGATGTATTAGATTAACTGCTATCCTCATCTGCCAAAGCCAATGAGTCTCAGAAATCCGCAGTCCAGGATACAGAGAGAGTGAAAATCCACCTGACCTCCCCCCTTCTCTGTATTAGAACACATTCCTCTATAACAGGGCTATGCACTATGCAGCACATCATTGCACATCTAGTGGCTCCCAATGATACATTATCTACCCTGAACACAAAATTCCCATGGTACCACATGTATGGCTGTTGCTGTCATCTCCTGACCCACATCATCCATGTCATCATCACAGTGTTACATCATGTATTATTATTATTATTATTATTATTATTATTATTATGTAACAGCAGCGTGCAGCCCTTTCAAACATTCCCTCTATCTGAATTAGCCCTTAGAAAATGTCTACCTTTCACCCAACGAGCTGGCACTGGGAAGTGACACGGGCTCATCCTCACACACAGTGAGCGTCAAAACATTCTCACACCTCTTCTCAGGGACCGCCAGCCGCGTGGCGCTGTAAGAGCTACCAATGCACTTGCATACGAGTGAACGCACCTACTTTGTATGTAAAAAAGGGTATCTGTTAGCTGGCCAGACTCAAGGCCCTCGGGATAGGATTGACAGCCACTGCAATAAACCCCATCTTCCCTGAGGCTTAGATGAGCTGCTTAAACCCCCCACCTGCTAACTGCAGTTCCAAAGAGTCAGTTGTTCCATGTCAGTGAATGATGTGAGCGGTGAAATGAGCCAACACTGAAGGCTAAACTCAGTGGAACAGATTCTGCAATCTGGGAGACAGATGTTTGCCTGTAAGAGGTGACAGTCCGGAAAGAGACAGGAGCTGCCTGTGAGACAGGTTGACAGACTCTATCTGCATTATGAAGAGAGGCTGGTGATATTTCTAAATCATGACTATAAATATGGGGACCACCTGTCCTTGGTCCTGGGGGCAAATTCCATACTTGTCAAGTTACGCCAACTTTACAGGAGAGACTGATCCAATTCTAGTTTGTAAATGTAAACCCATCACACCCCCATCTGTAGTCCAGTTTAAAAATAAAAAAAAAGCAGAACTACAAACCCAAGAATGGTTGTCCTTAACATTAGCAGTGGACAGTTGTGCTGTGTATCAAAGCCTACTGACTGCAAACCTGATGCAACCAGAAAAACGATGACAATGGATTCCTTGATATCTCCCCAACATACAGCACATGGTGCTGGGCAGCTCTGGGAAGAAGCCAGCGCTGGGCCACATGGAGACGTTACAGTGAATGTGCTAAAGTTAAGAATCAATGGATGTCAGTTATTTCCTCTAGGGAGCAGGGACATCAGCACTGATTGTAACTCATTAACACACCTGTCTGCAATCAGTTGATTTGAAAGGGAAGTCAGAGCAGAAAGACTCTTGGATGAGCGAGATAAGGAACCATCTGAAGCAAAATGAATATATTACGGTCTTCTGCATCGTGTGCTAGATTGCTATTTACAGGGAGGGTCTTGGCTGCAATTAATACACTCACAGGGAATGTGAAAAGTATGAAGTTAATCAACGGCAAAAATATGTCTGGGAGTTTTTTCCAAGCAGGAGAAGAGGGGGATTTGGGACTTTCAAACATGGGAGTTCCTCGGGGATACCATCAATGGGGCTGGGCTTTAACCACACATTTCAGTCCTAATTATAATCTGCGGTTGGGCTACATTTTCCTCCTGCTTGTCCAGGTAACAGACAGGACACCTTCACCATAATCCCCAAGGAGAGGCAAGAGGAAAAGTTAGCACCACTTGGCACTTTAATCCATTTATTTACATCCCCTTACATTCATGTCAATGTATTTAGTCTATCCCATGTATACATCTTTCTATCTGAGTCCTCTGACTAACCCCCCCATACAACGGGCACTAAAACTTCAAACCCCAACTGTCCTCCCCATCACCCCAGGCTGGCGGCTCTGGCTCCAGGAACAGCAGCTCAGCTCTTGCCCAGTTTGGGGCATTACACATTTCAGTCCTAATGATACTCCCCCGGCCTGCGGAGGGCAAGGTGAAAGTCACTCCCTCCCATCCCACAATGCATTGCGTTAGAATTAGCATCCACATTTTGGGAATTTGTTCCCTAATGTAAAAGATACTCATTGTCTGTTGGAGCAACTCACTACTGATTCGTAAGAAACAACACATTGCTCATTTAGCATTGCGCTTCATGCCTGGCCCTTCTGGTAGTTAAAGGGTTAAGGTTTAGACATTTCACAAGGGTTACCCTATGCAGCGTGTCCAACTTTCTTCAGCACCACACAGGGTGTAAGTTGCATGTATGTCTTGGTCTGACTGGGTTGGTGTCACTTTTCAGCTTCCTTGTATTGTTTGTTGATTTCACTGCAGAGAAACATATGAAACCTTTTATATTAAAAAAAACCCCAACAAATCAGGTCTATAGAATTAGATAATAGTGATTGTTTTTGTTGTTTGTTTGTTTGTTTGTTTGTTTTAATTCAACTCTTCATGCCATTCTTAATGAGTTTTCAAGCATCCTTTGATTTGTATAGCAGGTTTTATCCCACCTGTGTAACATCTTAAGTGTCACATACGAAGTGTTTGTGGAGTTAATATTGGAGTTAGAATTGGTGGTGAAGACTACAAGAAGAACTGGACTCTGCACTTCATCAACAACAACAACAACAACTCTGCCACTGTGAGGACTTGACTATCTAAATGCTCTGACAATTTGTACACATCTATGGACTCAGCTGCTTAATCTTCAGTACTGCTGCGCGCCGCGCCGAAGCAGCGGAAGAGCGCCCTCCGATCGGGGCGCTCTCCCTACCGCTGCCGGGTCCGCCGGGTCCCCCGGAACCCCCTGCCGCCGTCCCGCGATCGCGAGACACCAGGGCTCCCTCGGGGAGCCCTGGACGCGCGTGCAGGGGGCGCTGACACCCGATGACGCGTGACCGCGCATCGGTGACGCGCGGCACGCCGAGGGAGTGGGGCTAGCAAGCCGGGGCATCCCCCGGCTTGCGGAACTAGCCCTGCTCGATTTAAACGTGTCGGCAGTGTACTACACTGCCCTGCCAGGCCTGATTTATACACCTTCTCTTTCAACTCTTACTCATATCATCCAATACCTGGGAACTCTCTCCTCCTACCTCTCTCCCTGCATCTCATTATGCTCACCCTATTTGCTGTTTTATCACTCCTTTGTAAACGTTTCTCTTCTCACTTCCCCACTCCCCTCCTTCTATCCCCATTTCTTCATCGCTCTCCTCCCCTCCACCTATGCATGTGCCCACACACTGCAACACTACTTACACACCTCCGTCCCAACAACTTCTACACCCCTAAATAAAAAGCACCCCACAAATCCTCTATTTAATTATTCTCTCTCTCTCTCTCTCTCTCTCTCTCGCTCGCTCTCTCGCTCGCTCTCTCGCTCGCTCTCTCACTCTCTCGCTCTCTCATCGAATTCCTAGATATAGAAATTAGAATTGAAAAAAATTAAAAAATGACATATTGACCCAAACCTTTTTCAAAGTCCATAGTAATAAATTTTTATTAGCCACCAGTAGCCATAACCCACAATGGCTAAACAAGAGCCCACATGGGGAGTTTAGAAGGCTAAAACAGAATTGTACCAGAAATGAGATTACATAGTTCAAGCAAACTCTTTAAAACAAAAAATTTTGGAAAGAAAATATGCCACA